>NW_019523602.1:0-655 GCF_002814215.2 Seriola lalandi dorsalis | reverse complement strand
GTTTTGAAGCCATGTAGAAGCCAAATTCTGGGCAGATTTTCACATTGCCATGGCAACGGCAGCTCCTGACCTGTGTGTGCCTGCGTGCGCCTAGCAACCAGATAACCAACTCTCCAAGCTCTGCTAGCTTTACATTAGCCGCATGTTAGGTCTTAAATTACATTTAGTTAGGTCTTAAATATGTAAGTCCATTTACTGCTTCCTTCGTTGCTTTTTTTTGTTTTGTTAAAAGAGTGAATGAAGTTGTGACGGTCTCCGCTGAGACAGAGGAGAGGAGAAGCTACTAGCCCTCTCTCGCTGTCACTTCTAGTCGCGTTGCTCTCCTCCCCAGTAATGTTAAATTTAGCACCGAAAGAAACATATTAGTGGTAATTTAAATAGCGGTTCATGGGATTTATTAACCCACAGGGGTCCCTCTGTCCTTTTTTGGACATTTTCTTCACTTTTCTTTTTTAATTTGCTGATCATTTTGGCTGTGTTACAGCTGAAGGTATGGATTTCTGCAAGAAAGTGTCTTTTTTGACATATTTTTAAAATCTAATGTCAGTTACTGTTACAGGTCTATTATACACTGGTAACACATTTTGTACCCTCTGGGGTTCCTCGCGTCCAAAAAAGGACACACAAAGAAAATGCTATAAAATCATCATATATC
>NW_019523601.1:0-1043 GCF_002814215.2 Seriola lalandi dorsalis | reverse complement strand
TTTTATGCCTTAATATAATACAATGTTTTTTTGACGTTTAATGCCATACTATACTATGACGTCTTTTGGCATTTTCAAGCCTTATTACACTATGTCCTTTTATTCCTTACCATACTATGACCTTTTAATGACATTTTATGCCTTAATATAATATGATGTTTTTTTGACGTTTTATGCCATACTATACTATGACGTTTTTTTGACATTTTCAAGCCCTACTATAGTATGTCCTTTTATTCCTTACCATAATATGACCTTTTTATCACATTTTATGCCTTAATATAAAATGATGGATTTTTGACGTTTTTTGCCATTTTTATCCTCTACTAGAATATGACTTTTTTTTGGCATTTAATGCCTTACTATACTGTGACGTTTTGTGCCTGACTATACTATGACGTTTTTTGAAATTTTTATGCCATACTATACTATGACCTCTTTTGGCATTTTCAAGCCTTATTATTCTGTGTAATTTAATTCCTTACCATACTGTGACCGTTTTATGACATTTTATGCCTTAATACGATACAATGTTTTTTTGACGTTTAATGCCATACTATACTATGACGTTTTTTTGACATTTTCAAGCCTTACTATAGCATGTCCTTTCATTCCTTACCATACTCGGACCTTTTTGTGACATTTTATGCCTTAATATAATACAATGGTTTTTTTTTTACTTTTTATGCCATACTATACTATGACTATTGATGTTTTTTGGCATCTTGATGCCGTATTATAGTATATTCTTTAATGCCTTCATATATTATTATGTTTCGTTGACAAATTATGCCATACTATACTATGACGTTTTTTTGACATTTTCAAGCCTTACTATAGTATGTCCTTTTAATCCTTACCATACTAGGACCTTTTTATGACCTTTTATGCCTTAATATAATACAATGTTTTTTTGACGTTTAATGCCATACTATACTATGACGTTTTTTCACATTTTTATGCCATACTATACTATGACGTTTTTTCACATTTTTATGCCATACTATACTTAGACGCCTTTTGGCATTTTTAAGCCTTATTAG
>NW_019523600.1:0-749 GCF_002814215.2 Seriola lalandi dorsalis | reverse complement strand
GTGTCTATGGACTCGGCTCATCCCTCCGAGTAACATATCTCATTTCCACCCTCCTGGGTTCCTCACTTCCAAAGAGAGGCCATCTTTAATCTGTCATTGGCCCAAAACTAAAGTTTGTCGGATACCAAAAAATGAGTTGTCTACGGACTCGACTCGTCCCGCTGAGTGAGATATCCCATTTCCACCTTCCTGGGTTCCTCCCTTCCGAAGAGAGGCCATCTTTAATCTCTCATTGGCCCAACACTAAAGTTTGTCGAAAACCTACAATTGGGTATCTACAGACTCGGCTCGTCCCACTGAGTAACATATTTCAACCCACCCCTGTAGGTGGCTCTATTTCTGAGTAATGCCATCTTTAATCACTCATTGGCCCAACACTAAAGTTTGTCAAAAATCTACAATTGAGGTGTCTACGGACTCGGCTCGTCCCGCTGAGTAACATATCTCATTTCCACCCTCCTGGGTTCCTCCCTTCCAAAGAGAGGCCATCTTTAATCTGTCATTGGCCCAACACTAAAGTTTTTTCGAAAACCTACAAGTGAGGTGTCTATGGACTCGGCTCATCCCTCCGAGTAACATATCTCATTTCCACCCTCCTGGGTTCCTCACTTCCAAAGAGAGGCCATCTTTAATCTGTCATTGGCCCAAAACTAAAGTTTGTCGGATACCAAAAAATGAGTTGTCTACGGACTCGACTCGTCCCGCTGAGTGAGATATCCCATTTCCACCTTCCTGGGTTCCTCCCTTCC
>NW_019523599.1:0-678 GCF_002814215.2 Seriola lalandi dorsalis | reverse complement strand
TCTCTGGTTCTGGTCTCTCAGTTGGTCTCTGAGTTTCAGGCTGATCAACAGCTGCTGAAGAGAAGAATGAAAAAAACCCTAAATATTATAGAGCTGAGCAGCCAAACTCCATCAAGTCTAGTTCAGCAGCAGAGTCTGTACAACACTGATAACCATTTATAAAAAGAGCTTTCTACTGAGTTCTACTGGATCTACTCACCAGAGACGTTGAGGTGACATTTACCAGAGCTCCTCCCATCAGAGGTGAGGACCGTACACAGGTACAGTCCTGAGTCCTCAGTCCTCAGTCTGGACACATGAAGTCTGATTCGTCCTTCTCTGAGGACGTCTTTGTCACACTGGACTCGTCCTGAAAACTGTTCATCCTGAGACTCTGGGGACTCGACACCCTCACGTAGATGATACAGGACTGAGGCTCTGAGATCAGTGATCAGTTCACAGAAGATAATAAGGAAGTCAGGTGGAGTGTGAGGTTTGGTTGTGAAGCTCCACTCCAGTGTGATGTTGTGGTTCTCCTCTGCCTGATAGGAGCTCTGTGTCACATTCACTACAAATGTTCCTGTTGAGGAGACAGAGAGGGAAAGTGAGGAGCAGACTAACTGAGGACTTGTATCAGTTTCTAGATAATAAAGTGAAGGAGTAAACTAACCACAGACACAGGAGGTCAGTGTGAGGAGC
>NW_019523598.1:0-550 GCF_002814215.2 Seriola lalandi dorsalis | reverse complement strand
ATCAAACGAGATAGTACATAAAGGCATAAAAATGCCCAAAAAAATCTTGGTATTGTATGGCTGAAAAATGCTAAAAACGTCATAGTATAGTATGGCATAAAAGGTCAAAAAAACATCATATTTTCTTAAGGCATAAAAGGTCATAAAAACGTCTAAGTATGGTCAGGCATCAAACGAGATAGTACAGAAAGGTATAAAAATGCAAAAAAAGATCTTGGTATCGTATGGCCGAAAAATGCCAAAAAACGTCATAGTATAGTATGGCATAAAAGGTCAAAAAAACATCATAGTATATTAATGCATAAAAAGTCATAAAAACGTCTCAGTATGGTCAGGCATCAAACAATATAGTACAGAAAAGCATAAAAATGCCCAAAAAAATCTAAGTATTGTATGGCTGAAAAATGCTAAAAAAGTCATAGTATAGTATGGCTTAAAACGTCAAAAATACATCATAGTATTTTAAGCAATAAAACCTCATAAAAACGTCATAGTTTGGTCAGGCATCAAACGAGATAGTACAGAAAGGTATAAAAATGCAAAAAAAAAT
>NW_019523597.1:0-874 GCF_002814215.2 Seriola lalandi dorsalis | reverse complement strand
AAACGTTGCAGGCCTGGTCGATGCTTGTGAGCGTGGAGGCCGAAAACGAATGGCCGTTTCACTTGGTTTTAACCAGCATAAACAAATAAAAGCACGTGCACAGTGTTAATGGTGTACTCACGAGTCCAGCAACAGTCAGAGAATAAGATGGAAAAGGGGCAAAAGGCAAGGTGCAGTTTCAACGGCAAGCAAATGGAGCGTGCAGCAACACAGTGCGGTGAGCCACGTTCAAGTACAGCAGCTACAGTCTCCCTCCAAAGGTCCAGGGCTCTCCCGGTCCTCACTCTCTCCCTCTTATGGCAAATGTCCGGTCCTGAATCACATAATTCTTCTTAGTAACTAAGTTACAGGCTTATTCATGGCGAAAAACCAACAGTAGGTCTTAAACAAATTAGCAATTGCTAACTGCAATGCAGAATTAACCATAGGCTAGTCTATGAGCAGGCTAAGCTAAAGGCTAGCAGCGATTAGCAATTCAGCTCGTCTTTAACACATTACAAATTACACAACAGCACAAAGTGCATTAAAACACATGAATTTACCTCTGGCAGCTTCTCAGAGTTCTCACACATAAACCAGGGGACGACTCTCCGTCCGTCTTGGGAGTTAGTAGTATTTTATTTACTTTACAATCTACAGCTATCCAGCTCGGATGCCGATAACACAGCCTCGGCTGTCGCTAATGTGCTGCGGCACGTCAGGGATGCTAAGCACCTCCTACCTGAACAAGGTGAGGACAGGATTGGCTAAGGCTACATACATTCAAAGATGAGAGATTAAAGAGATGCTTCACTACCCCACAACAAACGTGGTCAATCATATGGATCTTAAAACTAACACCACCCTTTTATCTCTGACTTTTAACTGTATACGA
>NW_019523596.1:7361-9128 GCF_002814215.2 Seriola lalandi dorsalis | reverse complement strand
TAAGGTCCTCCTCCTCGTCATGTCAATGATCCTGAGGAACTCGTAACAAGCTGCTTCGCCTTTTTTTATGACTAAGGTCAGTATATGTCTGGTTTTATCATAGTCATCAGTCTCTGCCTGTATCTTGCTGACCTCTTCATCAGTGAGAACTTCTCGCTGATACAAGTTCTCCACAATCACTGAGAGACTCTTTAATTCTCCCACCAGGTGGACTCTTGCCTGCTTGACATAGTCTAAGGCAGACTGTGTTGTACAGGCCATATTCTGACTGTTTGTTCAACACACAGACCCAACTTCAATGACCTGGAAAACAAGAAATAAAATGTTCATTATATAATTATTTGCCTGTGATCTATTAACTACAATGTAAAACATCTGGAATCTTTCATATTAACAGAAACATGTTTGTAAGACTTTCCAACCATCATGCAGCTGCAACAATTTAACAGTTTCACATCTGTTGTGATGGTGTCAATCCAAGATGGAGTTCTGTGTCCTTCTGAAGAATGTGCAAACGCGGCGCTTCTGTGGCTCACCTGGTCGAGCACATACCACATGAAAGTTAGTGGCCTAACTGCAGCGCTCATGGGTTCAAGTCTGACCGAAGACCGTTTGCTGCTTGTCATCCTGACTTTACTGTCTGTCTCTCACTGTGACTGTCACAATAAAGGCAAAAATGCTCCAAAAAATATTAATGGAGACTGTGCAAAATGACAGAGTAGGGAATCCAAACATTCCTTCTACTTTATAGTGTCAGGTCTCATATTGGCAGATCCACCACCACACTCCATGTATATTGTCTGCAGCACAGTTAAAAGGCCTGGCTGGACCCAGTCCTTCTGAAATAGTTTACAAATGCTCTGAGACTATTCAGTAAAAAACCCAGCAGCTGGAGACACTAGTATTTTTCTTATGAGATGGTAAAAAACCCAAATCACAGCTAAGAGGACAGTAAATGTGGGTAGCCAGTGGAGGTCGATGAGTGGCAGAGTGACATGTGACCTTCTGGGCTGATTGAAGACCAGACAGGCTGCTGCATTCTGGACCATCTTTGAGAGAGAGTAACTGTTGTTTAGATATGGAATCAGCAGTTGTGAAAGACTGACTAATTTGCCGGATTCGCTGCAGTTTCTCTTCGGGAAGAGATGCTTTCATGTCAATGTTGTCGAGCGAGAACTCTAGAAACTCAGACCAATTGTTTTTTTTATCTGACAGAGATGACTAAACAAGAGTTTTAGTTTTGAGAAGGAGAAACAGGAGCTGTCATTTGGTGGGTAAATTAGCAGAAAATCATTGAGGAGATGAAGCAGGGATGGCAGTCTAACATTGTTAAGAAGGATCCAACAGAGTGTTTCTGACACAGAATTAAAAATGCATGGACTACTTCTACAACCAAAAGTTAATCTAAAGCTTGGAGTTCCACTTTACACCGAAGAAGTGCCGCTGTGATGGATGTATAGGGACGATTTTGAACACATCTGTGATGTCTGCCTTGGATAGCCATGCACCCTGACCTGCTGCTTTGATTTGTTTTATGGCATTATCCACTGTTGTGTAATAAAGGGAGAATGGGACGGGAGGGATGAGACTGTTCATGCTGACGACAGGAACGGAGCGAGGAGTCGATAAATCAAAGATTAGTCTTTTCTTGCTGAACGATGCACACGCTGCAAATGTGGAGAAAGAGGTAGCTTGTAAGTACAGATACTTTAGTTGAAGTTATTGCAAATGGGCCTGTTATTTAACAATTGCACCTTTCGACCTTGG
>NW_019523596.1:924-2659 GCF_002814215.2 Seriola lalandi dorsalis | reverse complement strand
CCCCACCCCAACAAAATTGTTACAAAATAGGCCATGTTTAACTTTATTGACTTATCAAAATCATGAACATTCCTTTTGTTGTGCTTTTTCAAAACTAGAAAAAAAATGAAATAAAATGTGATTTCACTTTGCAAGAACAATATTTTTCAGTTTCAGAGTTTTCAGACAAGAAAGACACACAGGTCTCTATTCATCTCCGACCACATTCGCTGTGAACCCATAGGCTTCCTCATATTTTCTTGACTTGGCTTTTTGTCGATTTCCGTCAGCTGAGCACGTTGTATTGCTGGTCTCAGAAGCATCGCTTGTTCTTCTTTTCATCCCTGTCAAATATCTCTCCATTCTGAAAACCAACAGACCTGAGTGCAGTTGCTATGAAAGGCAGGTGAAAGCACGTTTTTTATGGTTCCACCGTGAAAAACATTCCGACGTCCAAACATTAGTTCCCCGCCTTTTCCCCCTGGGATGCCTCTGCCACACACTTTGAGAATCGCTGCTTTAGATGAAAATCAGCAAGAAACTATGGTTAACCCACAGAACACACCGTGGAGTTTTCATCACTGAATCTCATCAGGGGGAAACTGCTTCCCTCTGCAGTAAGATCCCTCCTGAGTGTGTTGACATGGTGACAGTCACAGAAGGAGGAGTATTTAGAAAGACATAACTTAGGAAGAGATAACAAGAAAAACTGAGCATGCTAATGTACATTTTTCTGTGCTCTGGCTTGGTGTCTGTTTTCCTCCATAGTGGTCAACAGTAGAGCCTGTGGGCTGATCCCAGGTCTGCGGAAGTGTAACTGTGTTTTTAAACTTGACATGAAAACAAATGAGCAAACATTCAACTGTCTTCTGTACTTCATTTAACAGGACTGCTGCATCGTCTTCTCTCAATCAGATTTCTATGAACTCACGCTGGACAAAAACACACACTAAGAAAACTCAGACTGTCTGACGACAACAGGATAGTTATAGTTGAACAAGCTTATGTTCAGACATGTGGTTTTTGAGGTGAGATAAAGTGTTTGGCTGAGATGTATGTTTCTTAGTATGGAGGACAGGACTGTATGACGAATTGACTGATGCTTGTTAGCAACTGAACAAAACTGTAATTGATCATAAAATGTGATCTGATTTTTATCTAAGTCACAAGTAAAGACAAACACAGGATCCTTAAGCTAATATCAAACAAACAATTGTAATCTTTTGTGTCTTTATTCAACGCAGCCATTAAACATTCACAGTGCAGGTGGTAAAAGTAAGAGAACCCTTGGACTTACAGTATTTTCAACTGCTAACGACTATACCTTGTCACAACCCGCCCGACTCAAGGTTGGACAAAGGAGGGAAGACCACACATGAGTAATGGCCAAAAACACCTTTATTTTACACAATTAAAAAGGAAATCAATCTAAAGACAAACAAAACACAACAAAACCAAACAAAGTGGAAGCCAAGGGACAGAGGCTGACAGCAGCAAGCTTATATGGTGCAGCCAGACCAGGTGAGCTGAATCTCCCTGACAACCAGACTCCACCCATCAGGCTCCTGCAGCAAGAGGCCTGCTCAGAGAGGGTCCTCACGACCTGCTCAATAAAAGTAGTAGTGTAAGAGTTCAATATTATCAATGCCACGGGTGCTCAGCTCTGAGGCACTCCTCTACAGCTACAATAGCTGTAGTAATACTCCTCATACTTATTATTCTTCCGCCAAATTTTGGCACGTAACTCGTCCCGCAG
>NW_019523596.1:0-465 GCF_002814215.2 Seriola lalandi dorsalis | reverse complement strand
AATGTAACTTTGACAGGCAGGGTCTGCACAAAATTTAAACGGGGGTGCCGAGTCCGGCAGCAATACCTGTCTCACTCTCATTGACACCTAATGTAATCGTCTTTTTTTTTTCAAAAGAATCTCACACTGTCTTCGCACTGAGCTTATTCACTAATTTTAAGGAATATCTGAATAAAATAGAGACTGTAGAAACTTCTGGCTTCAGTGTCTGGCACGGTCTTTTCGGTTTTTGAAAAGAAGTAGTGGTTTTCTCATAATTTGCAATTGTTTGAAGCCATGTAGAAGCCAAATTCTGGGCAGATTTTCACATTTCCATGGCAACGGCAGCTCCTGACCTGTGTGCGTGCGTGCGTGCGCCTAGCAACCAGATAACCAACTCTCCAAGCTCTGCTAGCTTTACATTAGCCGCATGTTAGGTCTTAAATTACATTTAGTTAGGTCTTAAATATGTAAGTCCATTTACTG
>NW_019523595.1:0-834 GCF_002814215.2 Seriola lalandi dorsalis | reverse complement strand
GGCATTTTTAAGCCATATAATACTATGACGTTTTTGTGCCATTTTATGCCTTAATATACTATGTCGTTTGATGCCTCACCATACTATGGCATTTTTATGACCTTTTATGCCTTAATATACTATGATGTTTTTTTGACATTTTATGCCATAGTATACTATGACATTTTTGGTCATTTTTAAGCCATACAATACTATGACATTTTTGGTCATTTTTAAGCCATACAATACTATGACGTTTTTGTGCCATTTTATGCCTTGATATACTATGTCGTTTGAATCCTCACCATACTATGGCATTTTTATGACCTTTTATGCCTTAATATACTATGATGTTTTTTTGACATTTTATGCCATAGTATACTATGACATTTTTGGGCATTTTTAAGCCATACAATACTATGACGTTTTTGTGCCATTCTATGCCTTGATATACTATGTCTTTTGATGCCTCACCATACTATGGCATTTTTATGACCTTTTATGACTTAATATACTATGATGTTTTTTTGACATTTTATGCCATAGTATACTATGACATTTTTGGGCATTTTTAAGCCATATAATACTATGACGTTTTTGTGCCATTTTATGCCTTAATATACTATGTCGTTTGATGCCTCACCATACTATGGCATTTTTATGACCTTTTATGGCTTAATATACTATGATGTTTTTTTGACATTTTATGCCATAGTATACTATGACATTTTTGGGCATTTTTAAGCCATACAATACTATGACGTTTTTGTGCCATTTTATGCCTTAATATACTATGTCTTTTGATGCCTCACCATACTATGGCATTTTTATGACCTTTTATGACTTAATATACTA
>NW_019523594.1:0-674 GCF_002814215.2 Seriola lalandi dorsalis | reverse complement strand
ATTTTAAGGTAAAAAAATATTAAAAAACGTCATAGTATAACGAGGCATAAAACGTCATAGTATACTAAGGCATGAAAATGGCAAAAGACGTCATGTCATTATAAGGCATAAAACGTCATAGTATACTAAGGCATAAAAATATGAAAAAATTTCACACTATTTTAAAGAATGAAAATATGACAAAACGTCATAGTAGAGCATGGCATAAAACGTCATAGTATAGTAAAGCATGAAAATTTCAAAAAACTTCATATTATATTAAGGCATAAAAATTTTGAAAAACGTCATAGTATAGTAAGGCATGAAACGTCATAAAATGTCATACTATTTTAAAGCATAAAAACATCAAAAAATGCCATAGTATTGTAAGGCATGAAACATCATAGTATACTAAGGCATAAAAACATGAAAAATGTCACGTGATTTTAAGGCATGAAAATATACAAAAACATCATAGTATAGTACGGCATGAAACGTCATAGTATACTAAGGCATAGAAATGGCAAAATATGTCATGTCATTATAAGGCCCAGAACGTCATAGTATACTAAGGCATAAAAACATCAAAAAATGTCATACTATTTTGAAGTAAAAAAATATTAAAAAACGTCATAGTATAGTAAGGCATAAAACGTCATAGTATACTAAGGCATAAAAACATGAAAAAATTTCAC
>NW_019523593.1:0-640 GCF_002814215.2 Seriola lalandi dorsalis | reverse complement strand
AGACATAATAATGTCATGGTATAGCAAGGCATAAAAATGTCAAAAAACGTCATAGAATAGCAAGGCATAAAAATATCAAAAATCATCATAGTATAGTATGGCATAAAATGGCAAAAAATGTCATATTAAAATGAGGCATAAAAACATAAAAAAAAACGTCATAGTATAGCAAGGCATAAAAACACCAAAAAACGTCATAGTATAGTATGGCATAAAATGGCAAAAAACGTCATAGTATAGTATGGCATAAAATGGCAAAAAATGTCATATTACAATGAGGCATAAAAACATCAATAAACGTCATAATATAGGTAGACACAAGAATGTCATGGTATAATGAGGCATAAAAGCATCAAAAAATGTCACAGTATAGTATGGCATAAAATGGCAAAAAATGTCATAGTATAGTATGGCATAAAATGGCAAAAAATGTCATATTACAATGAGGCATAAAAGCATAAAAAACTTCATAATATAGGTAGACATAAGAATATCATGGTATAGCAAGGCATAAAAACATCAAAAAACGTAATAAAATAGCAAGGCATAAAAACACCAAAAAACGTAATAGTATAGTATGGCATAAAATGGCAAAAAATGTCATATTACAATGAGGCATAAAAACATGAAAAAACTTCAT
>NW_019523592.1:0-1527 GCF_002814215.2 Seriola lalandi dorsalis | reverse complement strand
ACCAGATATTCTATTAGGATCAGTGGTTTAAACATTTACAGCTTGTCACCATTTCAAATGAGGCAATGTCTACTCATGACCCCTCGCATACATATAGGAACTGCAAGCATTTCAACCAAAATGTTGATGTCCACTGGTTAAACTCTTAAATTTAAACAGTAAGAGGATTGATGAATAACAACATCTAAAATCTATCTTGAGACGCTTGCTGGGAAACACTGGTATAAACCTCGGTTCTGTGTTGTTTACATTCCACCTCTAGGTGTCAGTGTTTCCTCAGCAAGTTGGGATGTACCAGGAAATAGTAAGTAATAGTAATAGAAAATAATATACACATTTATCATACATACCTTTACTAATGAGGGCCTGGTTTATTTGAGCAGAAAGAACAGACCTCTATTCACACATATCAACCTTTCATACATGCAGCATCACACAACGAGCCGCAGATGCTGTTACTCTTTTGTTAATGTAACAAAAACAGCGGACAGTCTACATATTAATTTAAGCACAGACAGACTAGGAATGCTTTTTGATACAAATCCATCTCATGATTTCACTCTTCAGCCTCATCCTCTCAGTCCACTCACTCTCACATCAGACACACTATAGTTGAATTATTGCACATCTTATCTACAATGAATAAAAGCACAGCATCACATGAATCATTTTAGATTTACAGCGACTTATGTAGCAATGTGAAGTGAATTAAGTGCAAAAGACACTAATGGGTGCTATTTAGGAAAGGGAAACTACCAAACTAAGACGGTCTGCCTTAATCAGCTTTGAAGAATGTCTACAACACACTGACGTGGCAACTTGGGAGTTTTTGCCTTTGTCTACCAAATATTCAACAACAGCTTTTTGAATTCCCAACTACTACTTTGTGTGTTGGGCTGGTTTACAAAGCCAGATCTTGACTGTTTGGTTCTCCTCTCGTCATAATGATAAGCTATGGAGCAGTCCACTTTATCTCGCTGTGAGCAAACATCCCCTCATGAAAGCTCAGCACAGTGAAACACATGGCAAGTCTCTGTTCTTTCTCTGCACATGCTCTGCCAGTTATTAAGCTGCAATAGACCCACAAACAATCCATTTAACAAAAGGAACTCCCTTTGAAGGGAACAATCCCTTAAGTGGCACGTCTAAAGTTAACAAGGGAGTCTTCACTGTCCTACTGGGCCACAGAATCAGAGCACATGGACATCTAATCTAATCCTAATAGTTAATGTCTCTCACACACACACACACACACACACACACACACACAGACACACACACACACACACACACAGACACACACAGACACACAGTTACGTGTTTTAGTGGGCACATCTGCTAGTAATCAGTGGTTTGATGTGGTTTGCAGGTGAAGCGTGTGAATGAACATTATAATGACGTTACAAACATACACACTGTTTTACTGGCAGGGTTTAAACTGTCCACAATGACACTAATCTCTCTATTACTCCAGTACAGTGGTTTGTTTAAAGCAAGAATTATTACAAAAATAAACAGTATCTTGGT
>NW_019523591.1:0-349 GCF_002814215.2 Seriola lalandi dorsalis | reverse complement strand
TAACAGAAAAAGTGTGACGATCGCAGGGGTGCCTAAACGTAAAAATGTATTGTTTTCTAGAAAGCCACACATAACCAAATAACCCTTTCCGGGTTCTTCACAGAAAAAAAAGTCAGGAAATAAATAATAATAGTTCAGGGGGCCGGGCCAAATGTGGGGGCGGGCCGTATTCGGCCCGCGGGCCTTAGTTTGGGGACCACTGTCTTGGTAAAATAAATGTTACCATCTAAAGTAGCGGTTGAATTGCATTAGAGATATAAACAGTTTAGGACTGTTAAGGAAGTGCAAGTGCAGTTCAACAGGATTGCAGTGGTATAAACAACATAGTAATAAATACAATAATGCACCA
>NW_019523590.1:0-455 GCF_002814215.2 Seriola lalandi dorsalis | reverse complement strand
CTTGCCCCTGATGAACTCCTTTGTTGTTTTTGCAGTGCACTTTGGGTCATTATCTTGCTGCATGATGAATGATTTCCCAATCAGTTTGGTTGCATCTTTCTTTAAATTGGCAGACAAAATGTTTCTGTAGACTTCTGAGTTCATTTTGCTGCTGCCATCATGTGTTACATCATCAATGAAGATTAATGAGCCCGTCCCAGAAGAAGCCATGCAAGCCCAAGCCATGACATCACCTCCGCCGTGTTTCACAGACGAGCTTGTATGTTTGGGATCATGAGCAGATCCTTTCTTTCTCCAAACTTTAGCCTTTCCATCACTTTGGTGAAGGTTCATCTTTGTCTCATCAGTCCATAAAACTTTGTCCCAGAATTTTTGAGGCTCGTCTCTGTACTTTTTTTGGCAAATTCCAGCCTGGCCTTCTTATTCTTCTTGCTAATGAGTGGTTTGCATCTTCT
>NW_019523589.1:1925-2985 GCF_002814215.2 Seriola lalandi dorsalis | reverse complement strand
AATCTAAGTGTAGGTATTATTAGAGCTCTCTTTAGTACTAACACACACACACACACACACACACACACACACAGAAAAGCATTCAACCTGCAGTTGCTTCAGGCAGTCACTGCAATGGGACACCTGTCAGTTAGGTGTGTGTGTGTGTGTGTGTGTGTGTGTGTGTGTGTATTATCTCTAACCACAGACCTCTGCAAAGATCAAAGAGTGTGACGAAAAAAAGAAAGAAAAGAACAAGGAAAAAAAAATGAAAAGCTAAAAAATGAAGACAAAAGAGTAAAGGAAGAAGAAAGGGGAGAAGGAATCCCCCTTCTTCTTCCTCTTCTTCTTCTTCTTCTTCTCATGGTTGCTATGTTACTGTATTTCATGTTTTTCTAAAAGTCCAGGATCGTTCACATTAAGACACTTTTAAAACAGTTTGTTACGATGGGAGAAAAGACAAAGAGGGAGGATGAAGAGGAGGAAGAGGATGAAGAGGAGGGAGAGGAGGAAGAGGAGGAAGAGGAGGAAGAGGAGGGAGAGAAGGGGACAGGAGGGGGGGTGATATAATGATATAATAGGGTGAGAGAAAGATAAAAATCGACTATGTAGAAACTGTAATTGATTTAATATCTAGTTTCTGTGGAACGTGCAGGAATTTAATTAAATGTAAATGAATCATAAACGTGTTTAAACGAGTTCAGAAAAAAAATCAATCAAACTGTGTCAGCTGACCTCATCATCATCATCATCTTCATCACCATATTCATCCTCATCATCTTCATCATCATCATCTTCACCTTCATCATCTTCACCATCATCATCACCATCATCGCTTTAAACAGAAAGGATGATTGGCAGCTCTAAAAAGACACGAGTCTGATGATTCCAGATGTGTCTCTCTCTCTCTTTTAGCAGATCACCATTTTTAACTTAACCAAAGTGTTTTAGTAACGTAAACCTGCAACCAGTATCCAGTGGTCCTACACCAGTCCACCACCAGTCCACCACCAGTCCACCACCAGTCCTACACCAGTCCACCACCAGTACACCACCAGTCCACCACCAGTCCACCACCAGT
>NW_019523588.1:0-491 GCF_002814215.2 Seriola lalandi dorsalis | reverse complement strand
TCACATTATGGGGACTTGTTTTCCTTCTGAGGACAAAAAGCAAATCTCCATTATGAAAATCAATAAATTATTAAGATGAAGACATGTTTTAAGGTTACGGTTTGCGTGTGCGTGTGTGTCTCAGATGAACACAGCAAAACAGAGAAACTGAGAGAGGGGAAGAGATGGATCAGATCTTGTTTATTCGCTGTGTGTGGTATGTGTGTGCGCGTGTGTGTGAGAGAGTGTGTGTGTGTGCACGTGTGTGTGTGTGTGTGTGTGTGAGAGAGTGTGTGTGTGTGCACGTGTGTGGTGTGTGTGTGTGAGTGTGTGAGAGTGTGTGAGTGTGTGTGTGTGCAGTGTGTGGTGTGTGTGTGTGAGTGTGTGAGAGTGTGTGAGAGTGTGTGTGTGTGTGTGTGGTGTGTGGTGTGGTGTGTGTGCGTGTGTGTGCGTGTGTGTGAGTGTGTGAGAGTGTATGAGAGTGTGTGAGAGTGTGTGAGTGTGTGTGTGGA
>NW_019523587.1:0-524 GCF_002814215.2 Seriola lalandi dorsalis | reverse complement strand
TTATAATATGACGTTTTTTGACATTTTTATGCCTTACTGAACTATAACGTTTTATGCCTTGCTATACTATGACATTTTTTACCTTACTATACAATGACGTATTTCGATGTTTTCATGCCTTACTATAATACCACTTTTTTTTTTTACGTTTTTATACCTTATCATACTATAAAGTTTTTATGCCTTATTATGCCATGAAATGTTTTGACGTTATATCAATCCTCTCATGCAAAAGAACTGTGGTCCAGTGGTTACTACTGTTGCCCCACAATAAGAAGGTTGTGGGTTCGACTCCTGGTGTGGGTTCTTTCTCTTTGGATTTTACATGTTCAATGTTACACTTTCAATTTCTGCTTGGGTTCTTTCAGAAAACTCTGGATTCCTCATGCACTCCAGAGATGTGTGCATTATATTAGTGACTCTAATGGTTTATTATACTATAAAATTTTTAGACTTTTTTATGCCTTTCTATATTATGACGTTTAATGCCTTACTATACTTTGATGTATTTTGATGTTTTTATG
>NW_019523586.1:0-555 GCF_002814215.2 Seriola lalandi dorsalis | reverse complement strand
AAACTCTAAGACCAAGTCATAAAGAATCTTAAAAGTTAAAAGTTTGTGAAGGATGCAATAACATCTCTTCCCAACTGAAACAACCCGATCAGTGTGGAAATTAAGGTTAGGCTACTTTGCGTAAGAGAGAAGTCGATCTATTCGCCAAACAATAAATGTGCTCTGACCCGACATCATAGGACAATTCATACGATTTCCTTTAGATGTTCAACAACTACAGAGAAATAAAGCAGCTTCATGGTCGGTCTACCCGGTGTGATCACTGTCAGAGACGGAACACATGTAAAAATTATTGCACCACCACAAGACAAGAAACAAGAAACAAGAAAGAAAATCTCACCATCAACACACAGGTTGTATTGATGCTGCCTGTACAGTCGTAGACATTGTTGTACAGTGTCCAGGATCTACACACGAGTCATGGATCTGAGTGGAGAGTGACCTGATCAGCTGTTTGAAAGGATCATATTCCAGCTGGATGTCACCTGGTGGGACAGTGGAAATCTTCTCACACCTCAACCCACAGCTACATTACAACACTACGCTACAACAGAC
>NW_019523585.1:0-738 GCF_002814215.2 Seriola lalandi dorsalis | reverse complement strand
TGTGTGTGTGTGTGTGTGTGTGTGTGTGTGTGCGTGTCTCCTTACCACGCCACCAACCACAAGGACACCCATGGAGGTACGGGAGGTGAGGGAGGCCAGACCTGTCACCATGGAGACCATCAGCTCTTCCTGGGTCATGGAGCTCTGTGGGAATGGAGGCATGCTGGTGCTGACTGGAGTTAGGGCCATGGGCCGAGGGACCTGCAGGGAGACCACAGCAGAGAACCGGCTCAGAGATCAAACATGATGCTACAGTGTGTTCTTATGATTAATGAGAACTTTGTTCTTTTTTTTAATGTAACAGTACTAATCTGTGATCTCTGAGTCCCTAGACCATATTCACACGGCGGCCATTTTCCTCTGACGTCACGCTGAGGGTGGGAAACCTCTTGGAGAAAAATCCTGTGGGAACTGAAACTGAACTTATTTTATTCACTTTTATTAAACCGAACTGATTAATGGGCAGATGAATTTGCGAGGATCCACAAGCGGATTTAAAAAAAAAAAAAACAGCAACTAGATTGAATCTTACATCCACGATGTTGAAGGTAAGAGCAACCCACACTGGAAACACTGGAAGCTAATGCTAGTCTAGCAAACCTGAAGTTTGTAATGAACATAAATGTAAGTGTTAGCGCTACTAAAGTTAGCAGGTGAAAAATCAATTCCCTGGCTTGTGCAAACGTTAAACATTAACTTAACGTAATATAGTTTCATGATCAACCTGCATCAATAACA
>NW_019523584.1:13567-14127 GCF_002814215.2 Seriola lalandi dorsalis | reverse complement strand
TAAAACGCAGCAGAAGTACGGTGACAGACACGACACAAAAACAGATGAAGGAAACACCTTCAAGACAACGGAAGTGTTTCCAGGGGGACACTAAAAAGTGATGAACCTCACTGCGACGCACTGGCAAGGATGTTTTACTGAGTGGGTTTAATAATATGGCAAAATGAGGTTAAAGCAAGAGAAAGTAAGAATAAATTCGTCGTCAGCTGATGTTGCGCCTCAAAGAAAAGAGGAAAGCGCGGATTGGACAGTTGGATAAACAGGTGATGATGATTATTTTGTTATTGCAAAACTGAGAAATCATGTCGGCATCATTATCACAGAATTTCAAACGATACTTGAGTCTTAATCTCAACACGTGCACAACAACATATATGCTTCTGTTTGTTGGATCTTTATGTATGATCAATATTTTCAGTCTGTCAGTTCCATGTAATGAAGCTCTTCATCCTCCTCTGCTCTGCAGAGCGCCTCAGCTTTCATCAAGAAGAAGAAGAAGAAGAAGAAGGATGCTGCGGGTCGTGAGGTAATCCATCAGCTGGGCTGTGATCTCTCTGGAC
>NW_019523584.1:12821-13342 GCF_002814215.2 Seriola lalandi dorsalis | reverse complement strand
ACACACACACACACACACACACACACGGTTGCATCATTTTCTGCCTCGTCTGTGTTTAAACGGAGATATCAGTTCAGACTCTGACAAAACGATTTCTGACATCAAAGTCAAACTCTCAGAGGATTTTAATCAACTTTTCCTCTTATTTTCTCCCTTTATTTCATAAAAAAGAAAAAGAAAACACACAGTATCAAGGGGAAACAGGCGCGCTTGTTTTGTTTTTTTCCCTCTCTTGCACCATCCGGCTTCTCCTCCACACAGCAGTGACACCTGGGAGCTGACTGGTCCTGCCGCAGTCTCCTCCCGTCAGCCTGCGATCAGCTCCACTGGAGCAGTTGGACGGGAACATTTAGTGCCACAGATGGGAGTTTTAGGACGACAAATGTTTGCTGGGAGGCAGAGCGGCTCCGTGGGTTCAACCTGCTTAATATTCAGGGTTAAACTGTTGTGGGAGGAGCCAGAACAGACAGGTGCCATTAACGCAGCGTGCTGTTTATACACCGGGGGGGGGGGGGGGGGAG
>NW_019523584.1:10249-10518 GCF_002814215.2 Seriola lalandi dorsalis | reverse complement strand
CCCTCTCTCACCCTCTCTCACCCTCTCTCACCCTCTCTCTCCCTCTCCTTGCCTTTTCAGTCTGTCATGCCGCTGTTTGTTAATGTCATCACATATTAAAACTTCCAGGCAGCCGTATGGGTGGGCCTGAGTGTGAGTGTGTGTGTGTGTGTGTGTGTGTGTGTGTGTGTGTATTCCTGGATCTATTTGGTTGGGACTGAATGTGTGTGTGTTTTTATACAAATGCAAGTCATCTGTATGCATCGCTGTGTGTGTGTGAATCTGTTTGT
>NW_019523584.1:9156-10229 GCF_002814215.2 Seriola lalandi dorsalis | reverse complement strand
CACACACACACACACACACACTAACACAAACATTCTTGAGTCTCTCTTTCTTCTCGGTTTGTGTTTCACTCTCAGACCTCCATCATCCTCCTTCACTCTCTTCATTTGGGTTTTGAATCAATTAAAACTAATTACATTCTTCACACATTAATTCTTCTTCTTTATTGTTGCCAGAAAAAAAACCATTCCCGACTCTGACCAAGGAAATGACTCAGTTTTCTTAAAGAGCTTGAGGAAAAGAAAACACACTGAGTCTCTTCTTCTCTGCACGTCATGACGAAATAGCTGAAGTTTGTCAAAACCAAAAGAAGATTATGATGTCACGGTGAAGCTGACCTTTGACCTTTTGGATATAAACCATATAAACATGACACCATCATTTTATCTCCTTTGACATCTGTGTTATACTGAGTCAGAATTAAAATGTGTGAATTTGCGAGTTATGGCCAAAAGAAATGTGTTTTTTAAGGTCACAGTGACCTTGACCTTTGACCTTTAACCACCAAAATCTAATCTAGTTCATCCTCAAGCCCGAGTTCATCCTCGAGCCGTTACTGAGATATCACGTTGATGAGAATGAGACGAACGGACATACGACCCATAATTCCTCTGGCTGTGGGGCGGAGTCATAACAATATAAAAATTATAATGATTTTAATCAAAAATCAAATCAATATCTCTATTATCTCTGAATGAATCGTGTAAAATCAGACACACAAATCATCCAATCAAAGACTGATAATCACCAATACACACCTGGTGTAAAATATGATGACATCATCAACATCCCAAAACATCTGTCCGTCACATTTCTGTTTGTGTTTCACTTCCTGGAAACTAAAGCCGGACGATACGAGAGGAAATCACTGACACTGATCAGAAGAAAAATAAAATAAATGATGATGTGATTTTTGACATCACAACAACATCAGGATGTTTCTGAACGTAAACGTAGATTCATGTTGCGTTCAAAGACCGACGGCATCGTTGTTGTGCAGACGACAGTCATCAGCCTCCACGAGAACAACATGCTCTTCAGGTGGAGCCTCACAAGCAACACCAGCTACACACAC
>NW_019523584.1:2312-8303 GCF_002814215.2 Seriola lalandi dorsalis | reverse complement strand
GTGGACTGAGGCTTTGATACTTTCACAGTATTAATATAGAAGCTAGAGCTGATCTATAATCACACTACACATGGACACAGACCTTCACACTGGAGGAGCTGTAATTAAATAAAACAGAACTGTACTGTAATCTACATGAAATGTTTTGTTCTGGCAGTTCTAGTTGTAAATGGTGGAATAAGGGGACAGACAGAAGAAGACGTGGGCAGAATGAAAGTTGAGTTAACACAAAAATAAAGACGGTTGTGACAAAGAAAGAGGAAGAGCTGGAAATGATTTGAGTCTGAAGTCGTTTATTGACCAGCTCCAACGGAGAGAGAGGATTCAGAAAAGACTGAAAAGATGAGAGACAGGCTGAGGGTAAAGAATCGCTTCTTATCGACTTCCACTCTGAAAAGAGACCATCACACACACACACACACACACACACACACACACTCTCTCTCTCTCTCCTCTGCAAGTTCTCCCTCACCTATTGTCTGATAAATGGCAGCAGGAGAATTGAATGATAATTGAGGTCGTTTCATCGGAAATCACACCATGACTCCACATATCAGAGCGGCCTGGTACTGCACACACACACACACACACACACACACACACACACACACACACACACACACAGTAAAGCTTTACAGAGATTTCTCCACACAGCGTTGCTGCTCTTGTCATTTCTGTAACAAACTTCTCTTTGTTTTTTCTTCATCAGGTTTTTATTCGACCGACTGACCGATGACAAACAGTCGTGAAAACATTTATATGAAGCGCGAGAAAACAATAAAACATTTTTTTAAAAGACTCGCTGCGAACCCGAGAAACAAAGGAGCCTGAAAACATCACAAGCTGTGGTCTCCACACACACACACACACACACACACACACACACACACACACACACACACAGTGGAGTGTTGTTGTAGAGTACAAGACGTTTCATCAGATCTAAAACAGAAGTTTAATCTCAAAATGACAAATGAGAAAAACTCAGTTTATCCAGATGTTCCGAGAAATGGCAAAAATATTTTGTTTCAAAATCCTTTCGAGGCACTGCTAACATCTGGTTTTCAATCTATAACATCTGGCAAATTTCACATTGGCCAGTTATTTGGTTTATAGCTGAATAACTTTAAAACTAATGACTCTCTCTCCATCAGTCTCAGCGTGCCGAGATAATCAGCAGATGCTAGCATGCTAACAGGCTAAATGATGGTGACCAATGTTAAAAACATCAGTATGTTAACGTCATCAATGCAAGAATGTTAGCATGCCGATATTAGCATTAGCTCAGCCTCATAGCGTGTGTGTGTGTGTGTGTGTGTGTGTGTGTGTGTGTGTGTTTTATGTTTTACAGATTTTTGTCGGGACAGTCTGAACGAGGACGTCTGGTCACGGTAAACCTCACAGCGCCGCGAGCACGGCTTCAGACTCGCCTGTTTCGCAAACTTCTCAAAAACTAGAGAAAAAGTTATTTTTAAACGCTCTTTAAAGACAAACAAGAGATTCGATCGTGTTGGACGGATCGTGAAAACTTCATCTATTTACAGAGCAGAACTCGTCGCGTCCCGGGACGGAGTAATAAGTGAAGAAGTGTGACTTGAACCTGCTGTTCTCAGGATGAATGATCCCATCACAGCGAGTTTCTCACACAGAGGCCGAGACTATAAAACACGTCTGGCCTCTCCTGTGTTTACAGCTCTCTGGTTCCTGGGACGGGCTCACGATCCACATAAGGTGTCTTGAATGGAGAGACAGAGGCAGATAGATAAAGAGAAAGTCTTTTCTTCTCCTCTGATAAACTGCGTGTCCACGGGGCGGATAGATTTCTGCTGTAAAATGAACAAAGAGTTCTGGTTTCGGCCCAGAATCCTCAGCGGCCGGGGCCCAGTGTTTGAAGTTGGGGCCCGCTCTGAGCGTCAGGCTCCGCTGATACGAGTTTTTCAGAGCTGATACCTCGGCTGTTCGGAGGGAAGTTGATATAATCTTGAATTTTTAGGAGCAAAAACATCAGAGAAATCCCACAAATTCTCCATCTTCCCAGGAAGGTTTCAGCCTGTAAAAAAACCGCGGAGCACGAACTCTCGCTCTGTCCATGTGACACTTTACAGCGAAGGATCTTTATCGTGTTACTTTACAAAATCTGTTCTCGTATAAAAGAAGAAGCTGCAGCTGAAATAAAAACAAAACACAAACAGACGCTGGATTCAAACGATCAAAACAACAAAGGAGAAGGTGAAATGTGTGATTTGGTTTCCCCCCGGCGAAGAAGGAAAAATCAGAATCCTGCCAAAGCTTTTTTTCTGTTTCCTGTTTGATTGTATTTGCACATGGGAAGGAGACGGAGGAGAAGAGAAGAGAAGCAAAATGTGCAGGTGGAGGGAAAACCACTCTGCGGGGCTTATTAAACACCTCACCTCAAAAGAAAAAGTAGGAAATCAAAGGGAGTGACATGCAGAGTGAGACTCCCCGAGCTGAACACCACGCAACACACTGCTGCGTCTGACGGCGGCTCGAGACGCAGTGAGAACGTCTGTCCTGGAGAAATCACCAATCTGGTGTTTTCCTGTTTCTGGTCAAAGGCTCATGTCTGTCGTTAGTAATTTGTGTCGTGACTTAGTTTGGACTCTTTTCCTGGTGTCCCTGAGTTTCTCTTTGCAGACACGTCTTCAGTTTTTTTGTTGTTGCACCAACCAGCTTTTCCTTCTCGTCTGAATTTGGCTGCAGAAATCTTTCACATTACAACAGTTTGGTGCTGAAAATGTAATTACATTTCAATTAGTGAGGGGAAGTCACAAATCAAAATGTTAAAAAGGGGCCGCTCCGCTGGTCGAAGCTCGTGATCGACAGATTTCACAAATTAACCACATAGTGCGCTAATAGGGGGGCGGGGCATGTACCACAATTAAAGAGATTAGAGAAAAAGGATTTAGTTCTAATTTTACATGTTTTATAAGAACATTTTTATTTAAACCTCCTGGACCATTTTCAAAGCACATGGGTTACTTGTTGGATTTTCTTCTTCATGTTCTGCCATTTGTTTCTATTATGTTACGAAAATCTAATAAAGAAAATATGAATCTAATTGAAACCAGTGGGTTTTTCATGATGTAGCTCTGATATTTTCCAATATGAATATATTAAGAGTGAATTCTGTGGATGTCCTACCCTGAAACAGAGTGATCCAGTGAATCAGACAAACACTCCAGCTAACTCCCAACTTCTACTTACTTCTTCCTGGTTTTCAATGCAGATCAATATTTAATAATGTTGGATTATTGTTCATACTAGTGTCGGTGTCATCGCTGTGGTGTCGTCAATGAACCGTCCAGATGCAAATGACTTTTATTTTGAAGGCGTAACAGGATGAAATGGAGCAGGATGAGAGCGCTGGGATTTTTTAAAAATTGAAGCAGAATTTAATTTCATGTTGTGATTCCACCATTAATCAACCAGCTTCAACACGTCTGCTGCTCCACACGAGGAAGACAGCGACTGGTAGGAACCGAACCTGTGTAATTATTTGATCATTCTTCCTCTGGTCACAGCGGAGCAGCTTTGATTGATTTCAAAGGAAACAGTTCCCACCACGGCTAATAGCTGTAATGGAGACTGGTGGTTTAGCTGCTGCGGATAAAAGCAGCAGCTAAAATGACTATAATGTAAGAAGAAAAAAAAAGAAAAGCAGGCGAGAGCGGCCGTGTTCAGGTGAAGGTGACCACCTCCTTTCAGCTCGAGTCCGACTCCCTGCTGCTCCGAGCCTTTGAAGTCCACATGAAATGGGATCGGACGCTGTTTATGTGACACACTGAGATATTTACTCTCTCTCCCTGTCCTCCCTCCGCTCTCCATCTTCCTCTCGCTTCTTGTCCTCCCTCTAAAGCCTTTCTACCCCCCACCTCCTGATATTTATCTTCCTCTGCTGTCTCAGTCGCTCCTGTAATGATCTACTCTTCTTTTCCTTCCTTCTGTCCAAACAAACTTTTTTCCCCCCCCTGACTGAAATACTGCACCTGAACTTTTAATGATAGTTCAGTTTATTCCGGTCCAGGTCCGTCAGGTAAGAACCTTCTTTGTCCAAATCTGAAACTAGCGTCTATTCAGTGGTTAAAGTTCAGGAAAGATGGTGCTTTTGACTAAATATAAATACATATGTGGCATCTGAAGTTGTGTAAACACAATGTTAAAACAATAATACAGCAGCAAACAACAGTTTTCTGAACGAAGCCACACCCCCACTGTGTGTGATGTAATCTGAGTTTCTCTGGTCTTTGTTTTGGTAGCCGGTCTGAATTCATGTACGTGTCTCGACCGAAGAAACTAAGATTTGTCTAAAAAGGACTTGACTGAAGACCGCCGGCTCAAATCCTGGTCGGCCAGTGGACCGTCAAAACATCCATAAAGTTTTTACCAGCTCCATCAGTGTCATTCGTGCTGTCCAGTTCCAGTGGATCAGTCCAAGGCTGAATTTCTTTCCCAGTCTGACCATGGAGCAGATACTGGTCTGGTTTACTGAGAGAACCCTACTAGCTGCTAAAGGGTCCAGCTGGACTCAGAACTGGTTTTTCTTTTCTCCTCCATGTGTCGGTAACTTGATGGTTCCTATTGTTACATGTCTGTTTTCATTAGTGACGGCTATAGTAGACATGCTAATGTTAGCTAACTTGCTGTTGCTGTGTTGCCTTCGCTAGCTAGCTTACTGCCAGCATATCATGGTCTAATGGTTGTGTCTGGGTTGTTGTTTTTTTTGGCTCTTATGTTCACAGAGAGTGACCCCATCACTGAGCTTCATAACACCTTGGTGACGGAGAACATAAAGGGAGGGAGAGGCGTGGCCAATGAAGCGTTTGTTTTGGTCCGAGATGCTGGTGGTGTAGTGCGACATCTAGTGGAGTCACTGCTAGTGGAGATTATATTGTATTGGTATTTTTGCAGAAAAAATGTTACCGATACGTTCAGTTTCAACATATTTACAACTTACCAAATACATGAATTCATAACATGACATTAATTGAAAATGTGATCCGGTCTCAATTACATCTCCTTTAAAGCTCCTCCAGTGTAAAGGTCTGTGTCCATGTGTAGTGTGATTATAGATCAGCTCTAGCTTCTATATTAATACTGTGAAAGTATCAAAGCCTCAGTCCACAGAGAAATGCACACAGCCTGTATTCAGAAACTGAGCCTTAAAACCAGCCGTCAGGACTTCTGGAACTTTGTGATGTCACAACAAAGCAGTCACCAAGCCCCGCCCACCTGGACCCACCATCCAAACCTTGCAAGACTTGATTTTTGAGTGTTTTTACCTGAAATCTGCTTTATTTTTTATTGAATCACTCAGAAGACAGTCAGCCAGCCAATCAGAAGAGAGGCTCAGAGCCTCCTCTCTTCTGATTGGCTCACAGACCTGTTGTTACTAGAGCTGCAGAGAGAAGCCTGAGAGAGGAGATGTGAAACTACACTGAGATGGTTTTTATATCTTCTGATGGATCAACACTTCAAATAAAACACAGAAAAAGAAAATACGGAGCTTTAAAAAGAATTTGTTGTTGCACTTTAGTTGTATATAAACATAATTTTCGAGGAGACAGTGTTTTATGATCTCGGCTATCAGCAGCCAGTTCTCCCTCTCTTTCTCTCTCTCCATCCTCCTTGTTCTCCGTCTCCTCCCTCAGTTCATGTCTCAATGCTTCACTGCATAAATGTTACATGAGCAGCATCATCCAAGTGTCCAAATTTAATTGGCATAAAAAAAAACCCCGAAAAAATACTGATCTCTGTTTTCTCTCTGTGTGTCTATGCTTCAGTAGACAGGTAAGCTGCCACAGTGAACGCAGACAGAGAGCTGAAGTGGAACACACACACACACACACACACACACACACACACACACACACACACACACACAGAGCCCTGCCCACTGGCACAAACCAACACACTCACTCACACATGAATAAGCAAATACAGGCAGTTACAAACACAGACACAGACACCGTC
>NW_019523584.1:0-1421 GCF_002814215.2 Seriola lalandi dorsalis | reverse complement strand
CCCCCCCCCCCCCCCCGAGAAGCTTATTATACTTTTCTCCATGTTGAGAGCGACTGACAGACACAGACAGTCACATCAGGCCGCAGGCTGCACTGTAGTCGGCGCCTGGTGCTAAAATAGATCTCCGCCATGGCAGCAACAGAATCACTTCCTCTTTAGTGATTTTGCCTACAAAATAAAAGCGTAAGAATTTTTTTTTTTTTTTGCAATGCTTTAGTTCAAGCTATTGTGAGCTTTTATTATGAAAATTTCTGACAGGAAGCTCCAAAGGTTCTGCTGACATGTGACATGAAAAAATAACACACAAAAAAACAAAACAAAACAAAAAACGTATGTGATTGTGAATCACAGCTGCACACGTGAACAGTGACAAAGAAAATTACAGTTTCATTTTTATCATTTTCTTAGTCTTTGATTACGTGCAGGGCAGGGTTTAAAGTCGCCATGATCATGTGACCTAAGTGTCACAGGTTTTTGAATCCTATTATCCTGTCCCATCAGTGTCCTTGAGCCTGAACCTGCTCACTCACCGTTCATCACATCGGATCAGTGAATCAGCTCAATGCTTCAAAATATACATGTTGATGCGTATAAAAAGGAATAAAATAGTTTGTGTGACCTGCTGGGAAACGAATTGTTCCTCTGTGTTTTGGAAAACGGCGTTTTGAAGGTTTTTCACGAGGCGCAGCTGAGGTCGTGGATAGAGGACAGAATCCTCAACGCGCTGAAGCCGGTGGATGTGACACAGAAATGATCTTTCACAGAAAGATGTGAGGTGTGGAGAGACGAGCTGACAGGGTGATGACAGGCTAGACCCAGCAGCTGCACGCACACACACACACACACACACACACACACACACACACACACACACAGACACAGACACACACACACAGCCCGACACCACCCATCAGCTGGAGGAGGTGTGTAACGACAGATCACTGTTCTCCCTGCACTAAATCCATATTGTAGACACAGCCGAGCGGCTCGGACTATCACCTGAAAACCTGTGACATGACAAGAGATTACAATCAGGAAGTGCTAAACTGTTTTCACTGTTTCGTTGTGTCACACCAGAGAGAGTCTGAACCACAGACTGTAAACAAAGATGGACGTCACCTACCAGTTTCTGAAGCTCAGAGTGAGCTGCTCCACCGTCGCCATCTTGGCAGTGCTTGACTCCACCCCCTAACTCCCAGCTTATCCAAACATAGTCAAAGAGGAGGGGCGTGTGTGAGCCGAGACTTTGGTGCAAGCATACGCTCACCCACCTGTCACTCAAAGAGGCCACGCCCTCAATCCTCCATAACTGTAGTCCTTAATAAAATGTAAACAGGTGAGTTATATAAACAGGTGTCATGAAGGAGGAAATTATCTCTAGAGACCAAAACAGTTTTTGTACCAGGCTGTAAACATGTTTA
>NW_019523583.1:0-566 GCF_002814215.2 Seriola lalandi dorsalis | reverse complement strand
CTGTTTCTGTTTCAGTTAATGACTGCGTTTCAACCTACATGTGACATTGATGATCATTAGCACCTGTTTGGTATAATTGGTTGATCATACACCTGACTACAATCCTACAAAATCCCTGACTTTGTGCAAGTGTACCTATAAGAATTGATGCTGGTTTGAAGGCAAAGGGTAGTAACACCAAATATTGATTTGATTTAGATTTTTCTTTTGTTCGCTCACTTTCCATTTTGTAAATTGATAAAAATAAACATTTATATTTTTGAAAGCATTCTTAGTTTACAGCATTTTTTCACACCTGCCTAAAACTTTTGCACAGTACTGTGTGTGTGTACACACACACACACACACACACACACTCTAAGTGTATGTTTTAGTCTGTGCATAGTCTGAATGATGCTGTACCATCACCACCATTCTTCTGTTATTTTCATATCCTGGTTTCCTCTTGTGTCCTTTTAGTGTGGAGTAGCCTGTGTTGGTGACATTCTGGTTTTTTGGAGGCTAAATCTGCAGAAACTCATCCATGTTCTTGTTTTTTTTCCTTGTAGATTAGATGATGTTCCACT
>NW_019523582.1:0-1186 GCF_002814215.2 Seriola lalandi dorsalis | reverse complement strand
GCCATACTATACTATGATGTTTTTTGGCATTTTTATGCCATATTATACTATGACATTTTTTGACATTTTTATACCATACTATACTATGTCGATTCATTCCTTACCATACTATGAGGTTTTTATGACCTTTTATGCCTTAATATACAATTATGTTTTTTGACCTTTTATGCCATACTATACTTTGATGTTTTTTGGCATTTTTATGCCATATTATATTATGACATTTTTTGACATTTTTATACCATACTATACTGTGTCGTTACATTCCTTACCATACTATGACGTTCTTATGACCTTTTATGCCTTAATATATCATAATGTTTTTTTGACGTTTTATGCCATACTATACTATGACATTTTTATGCCATACTATACTATGACATTTTTTTAAATTTTTATGCCTAACTATACAGTGTTATTTCATTCCTTACCATACTATGACGTTCATAGTACATTTTATGCCTTAATATAAAATGATGTTTTTTTGGCGTTTTATGCCATACTATACTATGATGTTTTTTGACATTTTTATACCATATTATACTATGACATTTGTTGACATTTTTATACCATACTATACTATGTCGATTCATTCCTTACCATACTATGACGTTTTTATTACATTTTATGCCTTAATATACAATTATGTTTTTTTGACCTTTTATGCCATACTATACTATGATGTTTTTTTGGCATTTTTATGTCATGTTATACTATGACATTTTCTGACATTTTTGTACCATACTATACTATGTCGATTCATTCCTTACTTTACTATGATGTTTTTATGATATTTTATGCCTTAATAAATAATGATGTTTTTTTGACCTTTTATGCCATACTATGACATTTTTTGACATTTTTATGCCATATTATACTATGATATTTTTTGACATTTTTATGCTTAACTATACTATGTCGATTCATTCCTTACATTACTATGACGTTCTTATGACATTTTATGCCTTAGTATAAAATGATGTTTTTTTGACGTTTTATGCCATACTATACTATGACATTTGTTGACATTTTTATGCTCAACTATACTGTGTCATTCCATTCTTTACCATACTACGACGTTCTTATGACATTTCATGCCTTAATATACAATGATGTTTTTTTGACGTTTTATGCCATACTATACTATGATGTTTTTTGCCATTTTTATGCCATATTATACTATGAC
>NW_019523581.1:0-985 GCF_002814215.2 Seriola lalandi dorsalis | reverse complement strand
GTCAGGTAACTCCAGCCAGGTGAGTGACGGAGCAGCGGCCGTGCTGATTGGTCGCAGGTCAGCGGTGGAGGCTCTGGGTCTGCCGGTGCTGGGGGTCCTGAGGGCCAGTGCGGTGGTGGGGGTTCCTCCTGACGTCATGGGGATCGGACCGGCGTTCGCCATCCCTGCAGCTCTGGAGCAAGCTGGTGAGACTCTGACCCGTTAGACGTGAATCCTGAACTCTTCTTCCCTTCCCCTTTTCCTCTTCCTCTTCCCTTCCTCTTTTCCTCTTCCTCTTCCCTTCCCCTTTTCCTCTTCTTCTTCCCTTCCTCTTTTCCTCTTCCTCTTCCCTTCCTCTTTTCCTCTTCTTCTTCCCTTCCTCTTTTCCTCTTCTTATTCCCTTCCTCTTTTCCTCTTCTTCTTCCCTTCCTCCTTTCCTCTTCTTCTTCCCTTCCTCCTTTCCTCTTCCTCTTTTCCTCTTCTTATTCCCTTCCTCTTTTCCTCTTCCTCTTCCCTTCCCCTTTTCCTCTTCTTCTTCCCTTCCTCTTTTCCTCTTCCTCTTCCCTTCCTCTTTTCCTCTTCTTCTTCCCTTCCTCTTTTCCTCTTCTTATTCCCTTCCTCTTTTCCTCTTCTTCTTCCCTTCCCCTTTTCCTCTTCTTCTTCCCTTCCTCCCTTCTTCTTCTTCCTCTTCTTCCCTTCCTCTTCTTCTTCCCTTCCCCTTTTCCTCTTCTTCTTCCCTTCCTCCCTTCTTCTTCTTCCTCTTCTTCCCTTCCTCTTCCCCTTCTTCTTCCCTTCCCCTTTTCCTCTTCTTCTTCCCTTCCTCCCTTCTTCTTCTTCCTCTTCTTCCCTTCTTCTTCTTCCTCTTCTTCCCTTCCTCTTTTCCTCTTCTTCTTCTCCTCCTCCTCTGAGATCAGTGACGGATGTGGAGGTCGGACTGATCCCTCTGACTGACGTGTTGCGGCCTCAGCTGTTCGCTCACTGTCGAGCGTCTGTTTGTCTCGTTGTT
>NW_019523580.1:0-1032 GCF_002814215.2 Seriola lalandi dorsalis | reverse complement strand
CGTCATAGTATAGTATGGCATAAAATGTCAAAAAAACACCATGTTATATTAATGTATAAAAGGTCATAAAAACTTCATAGTATGGTAAGGAATGAAACAACATGGTAAAGTAAGGCATAAAAATGACAAAAAACGTCTTAGTATAGTATGGCATAAAAATGACAAAAAACGTCATAGTATAGTATGGCATGAAATGTCAAAAAAACATCATGTTATATTAATGTATAAAAGGTCATAAAAACATCATAGTATGGTAAGGCATCAAATAAAATTTTAGTGTGAGGCATAAAAATGACAAAAAACGTCATAGTATAGTATGACATAAAAATGACAAAAAACGACATAGTATAGTATGGCAAAGAAATGTCAAAAAAACATCATGTTATATTAATGTATAAAAGGTCATAAAAACATCATAGTATGGTAAGGCATCAAATAAAATTGTATTGTAGGGCATAAAAATGACATAAAACGTCATAGTATAGTATGGCATAAAAATGACAAAAAAACATCATGTTATATTAATGTATAAAAGGTCATAAAAACTTCATAGTATGGTAAGGAATGAAACAACATGGTAAAGTAAGGCATAAAAATGACAAAAAACGTCTTAGTATAGTATGGCATAAAAATGACAAAAAACGTCATAGTATAGTATGGCATAAAAATGTCAAAAAACGTCATAGTATATTATGGCATAAAAGGTCAAAAAACCATCATGTTATCTTAAGGTATAAAAGGTCATAAAAACGTCATAGTATGGTAAGGAATGAAACAACATGGTAAAATAAGGCATAAAAATGACAAAAAACGTATTAGTATAGTATGGCATAAAAATGACAAAAAACGTCATAGTATAGTATGGCATAAAATGTCAAAAAAACATCATGTTATATTAATGTATAAAAGGTCATAAAAACATCATAGTATGGTAAGGCATCAAATAAAATTGTAGTGTGAGGCATAAAAATGACAAAAAACGTCATAGTATAGTATGGCATAAAATGTCAAAAAAACATCATGTTATATTAA
>NW_019523579.1:0-782 GCF_002814215.2 Seriola lalandi dorsalis | reverse complement strand
ATTTTTATGACTTACTTTACTTTTTTTCTTGTTTCCTTGCCATACTATGACGTTATTATGACCTTTAATGCATTAATATACTATGACGTTTTTTTGACATTTTATGCCATAGTATACTATGACGTTTTTTGGCATTTTTATGACTTACTAAACTATGACGTTTTTTGGCATTTTTATGACTTACTTTAATTTGTTTTTTGTTTCCTTGCCATACTATGACGTTATTATGACCTTTAATGCATTAATATACTATGACGTTTTTTTGACATTTTATGCCATATACTATGACGTTTTTTGGCATTTTTATGCCATACTACACTATGACGTTTTTCGGCATTTTTATGACTTACTTTACTTTGTTTCTTGTTTCCTTGCCATACTATGACGTTATTATGACCTTTAATGCATTAATATACTATGACGTTTTTTTGACATTTTATGCCATAGTATACTATGACGTTTTTCGGCATTTTTATGCCACACTACACTATGACGTTTTTTGGCATTTTTATGACTTACTTTACTTTGTTTTTTGTTTCCTTGCCATACTATGATGTTATTATGACCTTTAATACATTAATATACTATGATGTTTTTTTGACATTTTATGCCATACTATACTATGACGTTTTTTGGCATTTTTATGCCATACTATACTATGACGTTTTTTGGCATTTTTATGCCATACTACACTATGACGTTTTTTGGCATTTTTATGACTTACTTTACTTTGTTTCTTGTTTCCTTGCCATACTATGACGTTATTATGACCTTTAATGCAT
>NW_019523578.1:0-543 GCF_002814215.2 Seriola lalandi dorsalis | reverse complement strand
TTTTATCATTATTATGCCTTATTTCATATTTTCGTCCCATGCCTTGCTATACTATGACATTTATATGACCTTTTATGCCTTAATATACTATGATGATTTTTTGACGTTTTATGCCATACTACACTATGACGTTTTTTGGCGTTTTTGTGCCATACTATATTTTGATGTTTTTTGTCATTATTATGCCTTATTAAATAATTTTGTCTCATACCTTGCCATACTATGACGTTCATATGACCTTTTATGCCTTAATATACTATGATGATTGTGTGACATTTTATGCCATACTATACTATGACGTTTTTTGACGTTTTTGTGCCATACAATATTTTGATGTTTTTTGTCATTATTATGCCTTATTAAATCATTTTGTCTCATGCCTTGCCATACTATGACGTTTATATGACCTTTTATGCCTTAATATACTAATATATTTTTTTGACGTTTTATGCCATACTATACTATGACGTTTTTTGGCTTTTTAGAGCCATACTATATTTTGATGTTTTTTGTCACTATTATGCCTTACTATATCATTTTGTC
>NW_019523577.1:0-726 GCF_002814215.2 Seriola lalandi dorsalis | reverse complement strand
AAACATAAAAAGTCATAAAAACAACATAGTATAGTGAGGCATAAATATTTACTAAAACGACATAGTACAATAAAGCTTAAAAATGACATAGTATAGTAAGGCATAAAAATTCATAAAGACGTCATAGCATAGTAAGGCATAAAGAGTCATAAAAACGACATAGTATAGTAAGGCATAAAAACAACACATTACAGTAAAGGATAAAAAGTCATTAAAACGACATAGCATATTAAGGCATAAAAATTTACAAAATGACATAGTATGGTAAAGTATAAAAAGTCATAAAAAGGACATAGCATAGTGAGGCATAAATTTCAAAACAGCGTCATAGTATAGTAAGGCATAAAAAGTCATAAAAACGACATAGTATAGTAAGGCATAAAAACGTCATAGTATAGTAAGGCATAAAAAGTCATAAAGACGACATAGTATATTAAGGGATAAAAAGTTATAAAAACGTCATAAAAACGTCATAGTATAGTAAGGCATAAAAAGTCCTAAAAACGTAATAGTATAGTAAGGCATAAAAAGTCCTAAAAACGTCATAGTATAGTAAGGCATAAAAATTCATAACAATATCATAGTATAGTAAGGCATAAAAACGTCATAGTATAGTAAGGCATAAAAAGTCATAAAGACGACATAGTATATTGAGGCATAAAAAGTCATAAAAACGTCATAGAAACGTCATAGTATAGTAAGGCATAAAAAGTCATAAACACACAT
>NW_019523576.1:0-531 GCF_002814215.2 Seriola lalandi dorsalis | reverse complement strand
TAGTGGTTGAATCAAGTTCAGATAAACACAGTTTTCATTTCTTCTCATGAAGTTGTGTTTTTTTCTGGAGGTGATGTAAAAGCTGTGAGCTCCAACATGTAGATTCTTCAGTTGGTTGTGATTGTTGCTGTTAAATGAATTAAAACAGTTATTTTGTTTATTTGTATTAATTATTAGATGCTTCATTTATTTGTTCTGTGTTTTTTTGGCTTTTGGTTTGATTCAAACCTGATGAAACAAATTAAAGCAGGACTCCACTGATCTTACACCTCAGTGTGTTTCCAGGTGTTTCCAGGTGTTGATTAGTACTCCATAGGGAGCTGTGTGCAGTCTGATAAATGTCCTCAGGTGAGCTCACCTGAGTCAGTGTGGGCGGAGTCAGAAGAGTTAGAAAGAAGTGAAGCACAGACACAGTAAAGTTCTGATGAGCAGGTTCTAGCAGGTGTTTAGTGAAGTTTGTCTAAGACCTGAATCATTTTCCAGAGATGACTGAAGTCATGATGAGCATGGAGGATGTTCGGGGGAGCCTCC
>NW_019523575.1:2054-2547 GCF_002814215.2 Seriola lalandi dorsalis | reverse complement strand
CACACACACACACACATTTACATTGTCCACACTGCTACCACCCATTAGGTTCTGTTGTGTACACATGAAATGATAATGACAACGTTCTGTGATCACAACAGTTCGGAGGCTTCAGTCTGACAGAAGGTCGAGCTGTTTGTCCCTCCATCAACGTCCAGCTCAGAGTTTCACAGGGGACGTTTGTCCAATCACAGCAAAGTCAGAAAACACGTCTTCTTGTGTATTTAAGCGTTTCTCCTTATCTTGGTCTTAAACTTAAGGAATCCCTTAAAGTCGGTTAAACTGTTGCTCTAAAGACCTTAGTGACCAAAGTTCACCTGGTGAAGTTCTTGCAAAATCAACGGGAGGATGAGATCACAGGTATCACAAGTGCTAATGGCATCAAATCAACAGTTTCCATGGAAACAGTAAAACTATGTATGTATGATAAAATAACTTGATTTTACTTGTTTTCTTGACTGAATTTCCAGCAAAAAATCATCATACACAATAA
>NW_019523575.1:365-1046 GCF_002814215.2 Seriola lalandi dorsalis | reverse complement strand
TGCCATGGTCACCTCTCACCATGGCGCCCCCCTCCTCGCTGGCCAGGCTCGGGCCTCTGGACGCCATCAGCAACACGGTAAGAAAAAGTGCAAATCGCCAAGTGGATGACATGTTTGAAAAAAAAACTTTCACAAACTGCTCGGCAACAGTGATTTAAAGAGTCAGGTCGACCTCAGACTGTGGTCCTCAGTCTCATTCATCTCTCTCTCCGCCAGCTGTTTCACTCTGTTCTCAAATACGTCCACATCTTTACCTGTCCAGGTGAAGAGAGTGAAGGCTCTCTCTCTGCAGGTGATACTGTTCTTTTTTTACAGGTGAGGCTCAGCCCATCCTGATGCTCGTCTGTCTCCTCCCACTTTGTACCCAGACCAGCTCGTTCGACCACTTCACTCAAAGGCAGAATTAATTGTCCTTTATTGTCCTTTCTTTATTTGCTGTGAATGTTTGATAAGCCTGTTTTCACTCATGTTAAATTTCAGAAGCACTTACTTCACTTAAATACTTTTATAAACTAATTTAAATGACTATTGTTTCTTTGGTTGAAGTTTATACAGATGATAACTTTCTCCATTTAAAGGAAAATTCCACTTGTTTTTACCTTCTACATTTGTTTTCCTGATTTTGTCCATGACCTCCTCTGTGTATGACCTTTATGTTCCAGACAGGACCCACGGGGGGGG
>NW_019523575.1:0-345 GCF_002814215.2 Seriola lalandi dorsalis | reverse complement strand
AAGGGGGGGGGGGGGGGGGGGGGGGGGGGGGGGGGTCAAATCTTACAGGTGACAAGATGATGAAACAGGAAAAGAGTTAAGAAAAAAATTCCAGATATTTGCTTTTTTTTTTTCTGAGATATCGTCGATTGTTTAAGCAAACGGTTCAAAAGAGGAAAATCAATCCAACACAGACATTGATCCAAACACTGAAGCAGCACACTGACGTCACTGCAGCTTCTTACAGTAAATGTATTTTAGATTTTACTACTTTACTGCTCCGCTCTGACCTTTCAGAGTCACACACACACACACACACACACACACACACACACACACACACACACACACACACACACACACACA
>NW_019523574.1:22995-24106 GCF_002814215.2 Seriola lalandi dorsalis | reverse complement strand
CCTGCCACAATCAAACAGTTTTCTGTCCTGTCACACATCTGATTTCTGACTCACTCACCTTGAAGTACTGCAGCAGGTCTCTGCAGGTGATCTTCACTCCTCCGATCTCTTTCTCCACCAGGTTCTCTGGAGAGAGCAGCGTCGGCACCAGGTTCACCAGCTCCTTCTTAAAGTCCTCGTCGATGTCTGAGACACAAAGCGACAAACTGACGGCTTCAACACAAACTCATTAAACCAACAACTTTGTTTTTAGGCATTTAGCTCACACTGTATTTTATCATCATCATCATCATCATCATCATCATCATCATCATCATCGACTGCGACCTGCCGGAGTGAACCGGCAGCTCATTTCTCACCTGGGACAACGGAGGAACTTTAACACCTTTCAAAATAAAGGTTTCTGGCTCAACATGCGCTGAGGATTTGGACGTATTCATGCGTGTGCACGATGTAGTTGTTATGTTGCCTTTCACATATTTACTGCAGCACTTTATAAAGGCTCTTTAAAGTTATTTGTTTTTTCAAGGTGTTTTCTTGTTGCTACGACAGTAAAATATTTTAGGTTGTTTTTAAATATCTTTAAATGACCTTTAATTTACACACAGTGCCTTCAGTTGGTTTATAGATATTTTTATTACTTACAAAACAACAGCAGCATCTTAAACCTGCAAATAAATATGTAAATGTGTGAGTAACATTTTGACTCAGGTGAGAAAAATCTTCAGTGTGAAGTTCAGGTGACGAGAAGCTTCAAGTTAATATGAGCTTCATCGTCTACATCATGAACTCTGCAGATTACAGTTCAATCATTTGCCATTAAAGAAAACTAAGATGTAGTTTAGAGGTGGTGCAGCGTGTTTTTATCGGCGTCCTGTGGATGTCCGGGGCGTCGTTCATGTGGACGGACTGTGACGTCACTGACATCAACCTTTAAGCTTCGGCAGCTCTGAAGATTTTTAATCCCCGTTTACAACCTGGATTCAAAGTCTGTTTCACTCAGGTGTTCGCTTCGTTCCCCTGTCAATCATTAGCTGATGTGCTGCTGAAATAAGACCTCACTGTTCCTGTGGTGGGCGGCAACCAGACACCACAACAACAACAACAACAA
>NW_019523574.1:20015-22397 GCF_002814215.2 Seriola lalandi dorsalis | reverse complement strand
GACTGGTTAACTAGTTGCCGTGGCTGTGGGCCGGTCATTTTGACTGGTTAACTAGTCGGCTCTGTGTCGGGTGCGTACCTCTGAGCCGGCCGTCGAACTGCGGGTTAGTGGCGACCCTGAGGCCGGGGTGCGGCAGCAGGAAGCAGCCGATGTTGGAGAAACAGGAGTGGATGTGTTTCCTGACGTTCTGCAGCTCCTCGTGTTGGTTCTGCTTCACCTGAACACGGATGAGAACACGTTAACGCCACCCAGCCTCATGCAGATCTCCATGGAGCTGTTGGAAGGTGGAGTTTCTATCTTTTGATGATCAATCAAGAGGAGTTTTATTAGTGATGATTCTTCTGTATTTGAACATCAGAGCTAGATGCTGTTTCCTCCCAGACACGTACAGATATTACAACAAGGTTAGAAGAGAACAATCTAAAGAAATAAAACCAAATAACTGTTGAGTCGTTAAACGTAAGAGCAGCAGTTTCCCTCCTGCTTCAGTCTTTGTGCTGAACTGGTCCTGGATCTGCCTCTAAACTGTGATGTTCACATGAACTCACCTGCAGCCGTTTCTCCAGGAAGCTCCACCCTCCCTCCAGACCGTACGGATGCTCGTAAGGGTAACTCCAGTCTCGGATCAGGAACATCAGCGTCTGAGAACAGGGACAGACATTCAGCTTATTGATCCAACATCAGAGTCTGGACTTCTGTCACAACGTCACCTACTTCGGAAAATAATCTGAGTCTGTGGTCAAGACTCCAGCAGCAGCTGCTAGAATGACGACCAACTTGGTTCAACTGTTTTTGTGTCTCATCAGCTGCTGAAGCGGAAACAAGTTTATGACACAAGTGCAGCTGGAACCTGAATAAGTCACGAAGCCTCCAAGTAAAATTTAATTCTAGTTTTGTCCACCTTTTAATACATATAATTACTGCAAAAAATGAAGATGATTAACTTCTTTCAAACAGCTCAGCCCATAAACTGAACCGATTCATTTGAGAATTTATCGTGAACGTATATTTGTGTTAATTAAACTAAACTCAAACTACAAGAGGGACGTGACAAAGCTCATTAAATTAAATATCTTCTCATTTAGTTGTTGAGGGACTAAAGTTGATGGAGGACGGAGAGTGTGAGCAGATCCCACCTGAAAAGGTTTCTCGTAGACCTCCTCCATGGCCAGTCGTCCGTACTCAGTGAAGAGCTGAGGACAGGACACAAGCACTCAGTTTAAAATCCAGTCAAACACAACAACACATTCCAGCGAGCTCGTTTAGTACAGGAACTAATGTGTGCAGATGTGACAGTTGAGTGATCCAGCTTCATCCGGTCTGAGAAAGCTTTTCCACTTCCTGCTCTGAACTCTCCGACTCGCTGCTGCTGCAGCTGAGAGAAAAACTCATGTTGGTCACGTTCAAGCCGATTCTCTGTCGGCAGCTGCTTTAAATGTTCACAAGGAATCCTGCACAGGTTTTACACCAGACCCTCAGTCCAGTTGCACAAAACACCTCAAGTTTTCTACTTAAGTGAGTAAGTACTTAACGACTCCCTCAGATAAAGAGAGATTAAACCTTCAGGGTGTTGAACAAAATCTCTTCTCTTCATTTACGGCCATAAACTCACCGTGTTGCAGTTAGAGAAGTGCCTTTAGTTTTTTTCTCTTACTTTGGTCATTAAGGTCTTTTGTGCAACAGTTTAACTGACTTTAAGTGATTCCTTAAGTATAAGACCAAGATAAGGAGAAAAACTTCAACACTTAAGGTTTCCTTAAAATGTTCACTTAAGACTTCAGGTTGTTTTGTGCACCTGTTTATTTTAAGGAAAGTGTAACTCAGACTCTGAGATGCAGAGATGAGCAGCTGGGTCCAAAGATGGAAGAGCTGCTCTCTGCCTCATTTGGCTGCTGGGTTCATCTCTGCGGTTAATCCTGAGCACATCGTACGAACACCCGATATGGAGCTCTTCACTGTAACAGAGACGCTGCTGTGAATGTGTTGGATTAGAGATCAGCAGTCAGGCGCCTCGTTATCAGCACCGAGAGGTGAAAAGATGAAAACGACAAGGTTCTGCTGAGAACGCACGAGGGGGAAACGGACAAAATAAAGTATTTTAGATGATATATCTGACTGAGAACAGACGAGACACCTCTGATTGGTGGTTTCCTCACTCTAACCACAATAAACCTTTAACTAACCACAGCCACCTCTAAGCTGCGCAGAAACATTTACGTCTACGTTCAGCCAGACTTCACGTTTGGTGAGCCGAGTGCTTCTGTCAGTAACTCTGCAGGGATCCATAACTTGGCCTCAGAGAGTCACAACATGCTGAAACATGAGACGGAGTCAAAGAAACCCAACTGAGGAAACCTTCAAACCACAGAGGAACAAATTGTA
>NW_019523574.1:18384-18895 GCF_002814215.2 Seriola lalandi dorsalis | reverse complement strand
TAATTTCCTTAATTAACAGAATCTAACTGAACTGACCTGGACAGAGCTGGTCATGGTGCTCAGGGCGAACAGCGTGGCGCAGTCTTTGATGGTCGACTGGCTGTCAAACGCCCCCTGTGTGTCGATTAGTAGAACTGCAACCTGCAGGAACAGCAGCGCGTTCATTTCATCCCAACGTTATTTATTTATTTTTTTAAAAAGAGGAGATAAAGACATTCGCTGCCGTGAACGCGGCGTCGGCCTGTGGACTGACCTTGCAGCCGTCTGGTTTCTCCACCACGAACACCTCGCTCCAGGCCAGGATGCCCGTGGTCTCCCTCTCACAGCCGCCCCGCCAGGTGAAGCCCGTCAGAGGCTCGTCCTCGTCGCCCACCCACGACTCGGACTGGAGGGAGAGAAGAGGGTGGAGAGGTGACATCACTGACCCTGTTCTGGTTTCATATCAGAGACGTTTATAAGATTAAACCCAGAATGAAACGACGTGATGAAGCAGGTCCTGTACGTCAGGTGA
>NW_019523574.1:16114-17397 GCF_002814215.2 Seriola lalandi dorsalis | reverse complement strand
ATGGTTTAATGTCACGAGGAAGATTTCATGTTGTGTTGGCAAACTTCTAAAACTCCTGTGCTCATGAAACCCAGAGAACAAACAGCATTAACCCTGAAAACACAAGGATGTGGAGATAAACAGACAGTTTCGATAGTTCTTCAGTCTGTAGAGAAACAACATTCAGAGTCTGAGATCTGCCTCTCACTTCATTCTCAGACTGGTGCGGCCCTTTGACACCAACGGCCATCAGTGACTTTGTTTTGTTAAACAAGGGCTTTAGAAGAAAAGGTTCACAGGTTTTTAAGTCTGTTTGAGTCAATGTTCTGTTACTGACAGGTTACTGTTGGCTGCAGTGATTCTGAGAGAACAGGTCAAAATCCACAGTCCTCCTCCTGAGGAAAACAACTTCAGTTCAGCTCAGGTTAATATTCTACAGCCTGAGTTCAGAAGAAGAAGTTAACTGAGTATTTTCTGATCACTTTCATGCCTTTTATTAGAGATATGGACAGAAGAGAGGAGCAGCGACAGATAGATAACAACAGCCAGGTGTGAACTCAGGACGCTGCAGCTCATGGTCGACAAACTAAGCAAACTCCACCTGCTGGTTACGACCTCCACCGCTCAGACTAGCCATTACTCAAGACTTCACACAAAAACTAAAGTGTTTTCATAGTTCACCGTGACCTTGACCTTTAACCTTGAGTCACCAAAACCTAATCAGTTCATCTTTGAGTCCAGGTGAATGTTGTGCTACATTTGAAGAAGTTCCATCAAGGTGTTACTGAGATATCGTGTCCATGAGAATGAGACGGACGGAAAAACTGATTAAAACCGTCACCTGCTCTCAGGTGTTCTACAGTTCACCACGGCTTCAGGTGACAGTTTACCTGTTTGTACATGTAGCGCAGCATGAAGTCCAGCAGGAAGGACTTGCCCTTGCGGAAAGCGCCGGCCACAGAGACGACGACCACGTGGAGGTCCTGCACCTCCTCCTGCAGCAGCAGCCTCTCCAGCGCCTCCTCCTGCAGCGTGAACGAGTGCTCGTCCTCGTTCGCCGTCACGATCTGCACCGGTCTGGCCACGCCCACTTCCTCCCCCTCCTCCAGCAGGTCATCGTCCTCCTCCTCGCACCTCATTGGGGAGGTGTCCGACGTAAACCTGTGGCCACCTGAGAGGGAAGGGTGACCAGAAGGATCAGAAAATAAAAATCATTAATATTATTTTCTTAGCTAAACACCAAACTGTTTCTGGATAAATCTTCACTTCATATCTACATTCAGAATAGTTCAATATCCAAATCA
>NW_019523574.1:9006-15775 GCF_002814215.2 Seriola lalandi dorsalis | reverse complement strand
GTATCTGTCCATCTACCCTCACAACTCTGCTCATAAATGTATCCTGTGCACTTGCCTCCTTAGACCTGCTGTGTTACCACCTGTCTCAGGTTACTACCTGAGCAGACGTATCGAGTCACTGCTCTCACCTGTCGGGAATCACCCAGTAACATGTCAATAAAACCTCTAATAATATCCAGCCAGTTTGGTCTTGTCAGACATATTTGTATCAGTATGAAATCACTGCTTTGTATTGGTGCAGTTGTCATGACAACAGAAACAAAGATATGTCACCGACACCTGAATTGTGTGATCAGCTCTACTGAAACATTAAAAGACAGTGAGGAGACGGGACGTCGTCTCTCCACTCAGCGTCCTCAGTGTGGACGTGCTCCGCCTCCACCGCAGGGGTCAATACGCTCTGATGGAGAGACGTGACGGAAAAAAAAAAAAAGTTTCTTGACCTCCTCAAGTTAGTGAAGCGTCACAGGAGCTCAGCCAAGAGGAACGCTGAGGGGAATCACTGCTATTATGGGATGGCAGGAGGTTTACAGTAAACAGAGCCTCCAGCCAGAGTCAGTGTCTAACCTGTGGACTAATGACGCTTCGAACGCTCCTTTTATGGCAGCGGTTACACTTCACTGATCTGCAGCTGTGGATATTTCAGAGAGAAGTATTTGACTCCTTTTGGACGCTCGGAGCAGAGTTTTATCATCAGGTCACATGACGGCGCTCACTCAGACGCCGTCATGTGATTCCACAGCTAACCACAGCGGCCTGCGGCCTCATGGGAACATGCACAGCGTCTTCATTCAGGTCGGTGTTAGAGCCGGTCGGGGCCACGTGAGATCTCTGCAGGCAGCGACACAGCGACTGAACCGCCTCCATCACTGAACTGTTACACATGCAGCAGAGTTCACTTGTACTGAAATGAGCTACATGAATAAAACTGCCATTACCATTGATTAAAACATACACCATCACAGTCACATCATCCAGGGGAGGTGGAAATAAAACACAGGGTGACATTAACAACTGTTTTGGGACGATGACGATGGTGACGATGATGATGATGAGAGCCATGACTGAGGCTTTTAAGACGACCAGTGATCCGGTGAAATCAGAGTCCCACTGTTCTCTCTGCTGCACATGAGCTGCCTGAGGGGGAAACACTGAACCAGTGGAAACGCAGTGAAACACTCAAACTGTTAGTCAATAAACAGAAAACAGACCCGTTTGAAAATCAGTTATTTATCAGGCAAAAAGAAAAAAAAAATCTAAACCTGATCTTGTTCAAGCGTCTCCAGTGTGACAACTGGCATCTTCTCTCTGAATTCGCTGCTGTATTGTGTTTTTTTGGTTATATTTAAGTATTTTATTGAAGATGCATATTATATTATTATCATTATTAGGCTCAGGTGATGGTTGGTGAAAATAAACAGCTGGCTGCAGGACCTATAGTCTACACATGTAAATAATTAGACCTTTTTTATGCTGTCAGTTCTTATTTTTGTTATACTGTGTAAAACTAACTTTTTTAACTCTAGTAATATTAATAATGCCCTGAACTTTGATAATGTCTAATATTATTGTCATGTTTACCTTTGTAATATGTTTATCTCTTGAAAAAAAAAAAGATGTTAAAACACTGAATACTGATAAAATGAAGATGATGATAATTGGTCATGTGATCTATGTGTTTGGATTCATCACACCTGTGAAGCTGAAGAAGCCGCAGGTGAGTCACAGTGAAGTCATCTCAGTGTGCAGTGGTTAACTTTGACTTTCCCATTATTATTATTATTATTATATTATTATCTTTTTAAGTATTTGGTATTGTCATTTCCACTCTCTTTCTTTGTGCTTCACTTTGCTGCAAATCTCCCACTGTGGGACTAATAAAGGAATATCTCATCTTATTATTTGTGGCCTTGATAAAGTTTCTTAAAAACACTCAACTGCTGTCGATCCGTTGGGAATCACATGTTTAATCTAAATAGTAAATTAACAACTTGAACATGTGGTGAGACACTTTTGTTTCTTTATTGAAATCAGCGCAAGAGAAACATCTCGTATGTTTCAGTGTTTGTGCTGCGACGGCCACGATGATCACATGTCAAGGTCACGGTAACTCATCAGAGGAGTTGTCACTTTTAGACAGAAACTTTATCGTCATTGCATTAAAATACACAACGAAATTAAGTTTGGCCTCTTGGCAGCATATATTAAAATAAAGACTAAAATCATTCAAATATATAAAAATATAATTAGATAAAATATGCATATAAACATCAATGATATAACTAAGAACTTGTTGGGGAACAGGACAGTATCTGTGTTATCTTTTATAATATCCCAGAAGTCACTGCAGCTACAGCCATTTAAGAATCATTTTGAAGTGTTAAATATAATTACTGATTATTTAAACTTTGGGACAATACATCCTTAAACCTGGCACTTTCCTCAACAACATACAGGAGAAACTGTTGCCTAGCTATGAGACAAAACTTGGCCAGTTTAATGAGGATGTGGTCTAAATTAAAACGAACAGGAAAACTCTGAAAATACTTGTTTTTTCTCTATTTGCACAAAGAACATTTAAAAAACAGATTTTTTTCTAAACACTCCTCAGAGTCATTACATTTGAAAACACAGGACTGGTGCAGATGAGGAAAACAGATCTCCCTAAACATCAAAACTAATTGAAGTCAGCAAAGTTAGAAAATACTTTTTTGTCCTCCATCTCTTCCTCTGTCATCACTCGATTAAAAAGCTATACAGCTGTTGTTGTTATTATATGATGTCATAAAGCTGCATATATGTTTGTCATTTGACTTCAGGTCATAAAATGATTTGATTTGACTTTCATGAGCTGCAAACAAGTCAGTTTTATATTCTCACTCAGCTGTCTGACAACTACATTACACAACAGAGAGCAGAGGTTAAACCTGATAAAAAAGGGACAGATTTAGTCGTTCAGGTGTTTCATTGTGGATCGAGACCTTTGGCAAAAACGACCTGAAAACACAACAGCCACACTGCTGCCACTTCATCATCAGCTGATAATAAACTGGTGGTGGATCTGGAGCTTCGTACAGTCACAGTTCACTAACACGACAGCAGCAGTGAATAGGCACATTTCCCTTCTTATCTCACAAGTCAAGCTGAGCAGTGGATTCCTGTATTTTCATTTTAAACTGTGACCTCCTCATAGCACCTCAGTCACTGTATCAACACTCGTCAGCAGAGCGGAGGAATCTGGCTTGGGTTCTGCTCAAATGTCTGACTGTAGTGTTCAGCACTAACAGTCTGGTCTGGCTGCATTCACAACAGACAGGCGTGCTCACAGCACTGCTGACCTACATGGCCGGGGGGGGGGGTCATGTCTGTTACAACTCAGGAGACGATCACAAAGTGGAGCATGGGGTAGAAATGACACAATGCAAGTATGAGCACATAACTACAAAAGGTTTTCAAGTTCTAGTGTGAGCAACATTTTTCACAAGAAGGCAAAACAGCAGTTCTTCCTCAGTCATGTCAAGACTTGAAATGTGCAACTATTCCATCCAGTATAGTGTCAGATATATTCATGTCTCTTCTTACTAAGAAAAAGCCTGTTTACGCCCAAAAAATGCATCCAATATCCCAGAAGATGCCCTAGTGTAAGAAAAGAGACAAAACAATCCTCAAGCATTTTCCTTTTCATTCATCATGCAAACCCAGATACATAAGAGGATAACTACACCAGTGCAACCACATGGACATCACATGACTACTGATGCCTCAGTCTTTGCCCCAGTTTGGTCTTGGCACACAGTGAGCACTTCTCCACACATCAAGTGGCCGGAGCTCCGTCCAGCTGCAACAACACGAGCAGCAGCTTCACAAACATCCACATTTACTGTCCATCCAGGGAAACTTCACGAGCCCGTGTTCAGCAGCTGTAATGCATGAACACTGCTCGCTGAGGCCTGCCAGACATATCCCAACTCTGACTGTGATTCAGTTGATAACATTTCATGTTCACAGCAAGCTAGAGGCTTCATCATCAGGCAGCTTGTTAGCTAACTTCACATCAGGTATCAGCTAGCTGAGAGAAACTAACCCAGTGCAAACCCCAAAGAAAAGCCATCCTTACCTCGGCATACAAAAACAGCTCGGTGTATGTTACTGAATGACAAAATAAAGACAGAATCACAACTGACTCGACCGTTTTTCCCGTCGCCGACACGGTCACAGTGCGCGATGAGAACCGCTAAAAATAAACCCAAAAGCTTGGTTTGGTATGTGTTAGCAAAATGGGAGGAGAAATGAAAACTAGTGACTATAACTCAGGAATTTAAGAAGAGTTATGGATCTCTGCCAAGGAGAAAAGAAAGTTACCATAACGGGCTCACTTTCTGAACGGAAATCTCTGTACGAAGCTATTTTAAATTTGTGTAAGCTAGCTAATGTTTGTAACATTAAAAGCCAGTGTCCGGTTCTGTTTGACCAGCCCATTATCCACTGCAAGGTGTGTTAGCCTAGCGAAGCGAAGTTAGCTTGCTGCCCACTGTTAATCACTGCAGATAACAGATGGCTATTAGTTAGCTGTTGACAGTTTAACAGTTGTTTGACACAACAGAACAATAAAGAATTAGCTCGAAGAGGCCAGCAGTTGTTAGCAGACCGCTAACAACAAATACACACATTCACCTGCAGGTGAGGGGCTTAACAACACGCCTAACACAATACACCACCCACAGCGGGAGCGAGTCGATGTCAGCTGAAATACATCCCACAGTCCCCGACATCAGAGATAAAGTGCCATGTTTTAAGTGATATTTTACCGCTCGGACACAGCGGGACACGGCGGGATGCAAAACGACAGAAGATGCGATTATTCGACGGAGCGGAGCTGCCTGCGGTATCCTCCCTGAAACACACCCCGCGGAGGAGACCACATATTCGGAGAGCCCCCGCTGTCATCTGCCGCGTCGATAACGTAATTTAAGTGTCGATATGTGTTTAATTACCCTCTTTGAAGATGCTGTTCTTGTGATTCCGCTGCTTCAACCTGCTCTCCTCCGCCGCCATCTTTCCTGACCTGCTGGTAGCAGCGGACCGCGCTGACGTCACAGAAGCGGTGGCGGTGTCCGCGAGGTCCTAAATACAGAGCCGAGACTCCGCCCCCCCCGGTTTAGCTAGCTGCTAGCATCCATAGCTAACCTTGATATGCTTTTCTGAACAGTTAAACTGTTTATCTGCAGGTCTTAAAAAGCCCGAAATTATTAAAGTAAAGTAAAGTTTAACTTCCAAAGGTCTTGGTTTTGTTTTCTTGCCTGCCATAGAAAGTAACATGAGTTATAACTTTTAGCTGTCAGGATACAGATGTTAGGAAAATCATCGTGTGGAATTCAGCAAAAACTAAAAAACATATTATTATATTTTTAGATTGGTTAATCTGTCCATCCGTTTTCTGCCATTTATCTGGGTCCAGGCATTGTGCTGCATTCACATGCTCTTTGGTTGCGTTTGTCCATGTGCGTTTCGCTCAGAATCTGGAAACACTATGGACGCTTCAAAGAAGATGTGATGTATTTTATTAGACATTGTTAAAACAACACGCCGCTAACTGTTTCTTGTGTTGGTGTTACAGGTTTACTGCTAATAAATTATATTTATAATTAATCTATAGGTCACCCTAAATGGACAACAACTAACAGTTACAACCTAATACCATATTATAGATTAAATGTTAGCAAAAAAAAAAAAGATATTCAAAACATAAATTTGTACATTTATTTGTAAAGTTTTTCACCATCAACCAAACATTTACTTTTGTCCGCCATATGTTTCTGCTTAAATGGCGTCAACAACTTCTAAGTTGTTGTTCCGACTTTAGGGGGCATTCATGTGAATATTCTGAGCCAGAAACAATTTTTTCAGATTATTCCGACACCACATGAAAGCAGAGTTATAAAACAAAGGGCCCCTGAGCACAGGGGATCCCTGACCCCCCAGGCCCCTGGGACTGCTCCTGTTCACTAATCCATCCACAGGTCGATGGTCACATTCTTTCAATAATTATATTTTGAGGAAGTATTGTTATATACAGCTGTCAGCAGTGTCTGGTATTAAAAAGGTCTTTAAAAAACGTCATATTTAACCTTTGAACACTATGGAAACCAAGAAAACATGATATTGGGGTTTTCTGAAAATAAAAGATAAATAATATAATAAATGAATGGACATTCACTGCACCACTGTCAGTGAGGTAGATGTACTTCTGGTTCAAATGGTTGGATTTTACCATCTTCTGTAAAACGTGGCACTAAACGGATGGGCTAAAATCCAAACTAGACCTAATTCATCCTGAATGTCAGAACTTGTTTTTGAAACCTTGTGACTTTTCTGTAGAAAATGGATTTGAGTGGAGACAGTCATCTGATTCGCAGGATGTTGGTGGTCAGGAGAAAATGTCTTGTCTTTTTTAATCCGTCCTCTCTCAGTTCATGTTGTTATTTCAGCTCATTTTAAAACGGAGAAGACACAGTTGTCTCAGACACACTGTTGACCTTGTTGAGCTTCAGCTGGTTTGATCAGATGACAGTCTGTCTTCACACCTGGATGTCAGTGTGGTTGAGTGTTATCTGATGACAGTCCAGTCAGACCGGCTCTCTGCTGCCTGTTTTCAGGAAAGCAGTGTGAGCAGCTGATAACATGAGCTGCTGTCATGGTTGCAGCTGAAACACACCACAAAGCCTTCAACTGTCATTTTCTTCCACTTTTTTACTTTGGCTTATCATTG
>NW_019523574.1:8374-8475 GCF_002814215.2 Seriola lalandi dorsalis | reverse complement strand
AATCATGTTCCTGCTTTTTCTGAAACTGTGCAGCAGCTTCTGGCTCTGAGAACATTCACCACCTCTTGTCTGGTCGTAGCATCTAACCCCAACCTGTACAG
>NW_019523574.1:6717-8354 GCF_002814215.2 Seriola lalandi dorsalis | reverse complement strand
GTTCATGGTTCCCAGAGGATGAATCCTGATTACTTTGGAGATGCTCTGACTCTTCCTCTAGTGCCACCATGAGAGGGATATTTGTTGTTTTTTTTATGTTTTTGAGTGAAATTTCTCAACAGCTGTTGGATGGATCGCCATAAAATTTGGTTCAGACATTATTTTTCAGTATGAACTGTAAAGATTTGGGTGGTCCTCTAACTTTTTATCTTGCGCCACCGGCAGGTCAAAGTTTTAATTTGGTTTGTGACTAAATAACTGCAAAAGGTTCCCATCAGCCTCAGCTCCTCACCTGCTGCTCAGTGCTAATTAGCAAATGTTTGCACGCTAACATGCTAAACTAAGACAGTGAAAATGGTAAACATTGTAACTGCTACGCATGTTGGTGTGTTTAGCATTTAGTTCAAAGCACAGACTCACATTTAACCATAAACCAAAGTAAACATCTGGACAGTCAAACCACAACAAAGGTGAGAAGCAGCAGTCATGATCATACGACAGATCCAGGGACACTTCTCTGTATCAAAAAATCATAACATAGTTAATGTGCAATGACTAATTAGGCTGGTTCCAAATCAGTCCCAATGTTCGGGGAAAACAAACAATGATTGTTGAAAATTGTCACACATCTTTAAGGGTTTTTAGAATTATTTTTAAGGGCTGGATCATGGTGCACATATAATAACGATTGTACATCTGCCAATGTGGGTTTGACCTGACGACTTTTTAGCCAGAGACAATCAATCAGAGACAAATCACCATCAACAACTGTCAAACAATTTAATGGTCAGACAGGGAGGACAAACACTCTGCAGCCCATCTGTACTGAACTCAGTTTAATCAGAAAGCAAAGATTACAGTCAGAACCTGCAGTTTAACTTCACAGACTCCGGTGCAACATATGACACAACATTTACTGATATCAGCCGCTAACATGAACCCAAACCTTACCTGCCAGAAAGAGCACATGGATTTCCCATGTTTTGCACGTGTTACATGGTATGAAATGCTGCAACATGTGGTACCATGTGGAGAACAAGTTACCACAGGTTATAACATGTTATAACACGTCACAAATACTGCAGATTTTCAAAGTTTCACCTTAACATTTTCAACATGTGCAGTAATGTGAGTCCTGCAGTTTAGTTTTTGTTGCCTGGACAAGTTAAACATTCAGCAGTGACAGACATTTTGGAAACAATGTCCCGGTTACTTTGGGCAACTGCAGAAGAAATAGTCCCTCTGAAACCTGTTGATAATATGTTCTACAAGGTGCTAAAGCTAGCATGCTAATGTTTTTAATGAGCATTTATAAAGTCATTTTTGTGTCATAGTTGCACACGTGAACATACATGTAACATTAACTCTGACTGACTTCATGGCAAAGACTTGCAGGTTGTGTTAAAGCAGTTTTTGTTGATTTTTTTATAGATTTTTTCTGCAGAATCAGCTGATATCTGACACATTATCACCAAACATGTGATCATCCAGCAGACAGGATCAACCCAGTGGAGAGTGTGTGTCCAGCTGATGTGGAAGCAGCAACTGTTTAACACCAAGTTCATCATATCTACTTTAAATCTAACGATGTGTGTGTTGGGTACCAGCTGACTGTGACTGCAATAACACTCACTCTC
>NW_019523574.1:1425-6048 GCF_002814215.2 Seriola lalandi dorsalis | reverse complement strand
AAAGCAGTCACCAAGCCCCGCCCACCTGGACCCACCATCCAAACCTTGCAGGATTTGGTTTCTCTGAGTGTTTTTACCTGAAATCTGCTTTATTTTTATTTTACCAATCAGAGGAGAGGCTCAGAGCCTCCTCTCTTCTGATTGGCTCACCGACCTGTTGTTACTAGAGCTCCAGAGAGAAGCCTGAGAGAGGAGATGTCAAACTACACTGAGATGAATCACAAATATATCTTCTTATGGATCAACAATTCATATAAAACAAGGAAGAAGAAAATATGGATCTTTAAGAACTATGTAGTTTAGCTGTCCTCTTTCCAGTGTTTTGAAAGAAATCACAGCAGATTTATATGATGTAATGGTGACACTGTGTCCTGTAATAACTGAATAAATTGTCTACAGTCTAAAAATATTCTTAAATTCCCACGTTGCTACCCTCTTATTCCCCTGCACCTTCATGTATGTGCTGGTGCACTCCACTGTACATTGTAGGCCGTAATCTAAAGCATTACAAACTGTGAAATAAAATAAATACTTAAAATAAATCCATATTTCTGCAGAACCAAACAAAGGCAATGACATATTAAAACAATAAAGATGTTGTAGGATTTAAATAAAAATCTCTAAACAACATGTCTCTCTTCCTGGCTGATATCTGATTGGTTTACAGTTTGTAATGATTCCTCCCTGAGTTTTGTTACAACAACAAATATTTCAGCCTCTAAAATTCAGTTTTATTTGTGTCTGTTGATAGTTACAGTTTTATCTTCAGGATATGAAAGGGTCGTTTGTAGAGGATAAAGTCATTTATTGATTTTGATTTGTCATGCTTGATTGAATGAAAGTGTTCAGCTGGAAGAAGACTTGTGTTCACACGTCGGTGCAGAAGGTTTTTCCTCTCAGATCGCCGACATCATTCAGGAAAAGGCTCATCAAACTGCCACGAGTCATTAAGGTGCTGCTCTTCTTAAAAAAAATGCTTCGTCATGACTCCATCACTCCCTGCTGCACGATGAGTCGACACACAAAACTGAAATCCTCCGTTCATCTCTTTCTCTTTTTGTAACAAACACGTTTCCTCTCTGGGTGACTGTGGCAGCCATCTTGTTTGTGGGTCACAGGTGGGAGGAGGTGGAGAAACAGAGTTTCAGGGTAAAGGGGTTGGAGCTGTCTGCAGGTCAGAGAGGGAAACAAGTTCACTTCATAGAGAACAATGATGACAGTCAGGCCACCCATATAGACATGTAATATATGACATATATGTCCCTATATAAGATATATGATTTTCATTTATATACAAATATGAGGCATGATTATAGGCATTATATGGCATGACATTTTGCAACCATATAAGTTAATGATTTAAAAAAAAAAAAAATTATGCTAGGTTTATTAAAATATATATATAAACATATATATTATTAATTTCTCATTGATTTTAAACATGTCTATTCTCCCATTCTAGGACAGTGGTCTCAGACTTTTGGACCCTAACATACAATATATATATATATATATATATATATATATATATATATATATATATATACACACACACACACACACACATATACATATATATTATCAACATAATTGACAGGCTTTGGGAAAGATATATATTTATGTAACATACACTATGTCTAAATTATAGGCATATATAAATGATAAATGCCCAATGTATATGTCCAATTTGTAACAGGTTTCATATACAATTCTTACATGTACATATATGAAAATTCAATATATGCAGATATATTACAATTGCATATGGGTAATGTCATTAACATAATGATGATGTCATTGAATATCGTCTTCACTGTCCTGAACGTCACTATGAAAACTTCCTGTCTCTGGTTATCTGTTTGTCTAAAAGCCACATCTGTATGAAGCCTGACATCTGGTGGTGAAAACAGGCAGGGACCTGACTGTCTGCTGCTGCCTGCTCTTTGGTTATAGATGATGTCACCACCTGAAACCTGCTGCCAGCAGAAGAAATGATCAGAATATTTTAAAAGGAAGTTACGTGGTGGAAGTATTTCTTTCACAGCTCCTACTGTTATATGTATACTATATATATCAGGTATAGTCAGGGTCAGCTGATAACTTACTGGGTATTCTGATCTGATGGTGGTTAAGGACGGTCAGAGCCTCCACCGCTTCAGTTTTACTGTCAAACTCCAACAGGCCCGACAGAGTCTTTGAGCTGGCTGCAAGGAGGAAGAGCAGGAGGAGAAAATGATGATGAAAAAGTGAAAAGGAGAAGACATGATAAAGACAGATGTTGAAAGGTGTATCCTGACAGTCAGATCCCAGTTTAAACATTTCTGGTCAGCGTTGGGTGAAACTCACGTTTGGCGTCAAAGACTTTGAACTTGCTGAAGGCGGGAACGTTGTGTTCAGTACAGAGCTGGAGTCAGAAACAGAGGAGAGAGGTCAGACTGTTTCTACTTTCTCTCCTTGCTTTGTAACTATTTTTTTAACTAATAAAATCACCAAAAGTTATCGATGGCCTCATCATGTCACCTAGAAGACAACCAGAGAGTAGGGACCAGCATAGAGATGAAATCTGCCCGAACAAGCCTATAATCATTTTATCTGATGTGTTGTGTTTGTTTAAACCAAATGTGACACCACCTGATGGTGACATTAGAGCAAATAGCAATCGCCAGAGGTTCGATCGCTATTAAGCAGGGAGACTGGGTAACCTCGGCGGACGCCTCTGGACAAATGGAAGGAATCCGACAACATCTCATCGGTTGAAATCTGAGCTTTGGGACCTAAAAAGACTGTCTCCCTAAACTGAATGAATGCTTCTCAGAAATTCATCGCTGTTAGAGTTAGCAGAAGGAACCTAGGTTCGATCCCGTCGACTGCCTTCTCCGCATCCAGCAACATCAACATCAATTTTGAGCGTGAGCCGCTTCCGTTATCTGCAAAAGCCTCCGCACATTGTCCAAGCCAGATCGATTATTTCTTGTAATCTGAATTCAAGAGACTGAGAGGGCGATAAGACGCACATTTTCTACAATTCTTGCCAGGTTTTGGGAATAATGTTATTGTTTTCAATTGTCCAGAGACTGCTTTAGCATGTTTGTTAGGGCAGTGAGGAGCTTTTCAAAACACTCATGAATATTTGGCACAGTTTAGATTTGAAGCTACAACATGAAGTGGAAAAGTGAATTGAACATTAAAAGATAATCTCAGAACCTCATCTCATCTCTGAAGGAGTCCCACAGAGCTCCATCCTTGGCCCCATCTTCTTCTTTAAAAGGCTCTTTTTTACCACCAAACTCCTTCCACCCCTGCTACAACTAAATATAATCCTTCTCCATTAAAAATGCAGGTGTGACCTCAGGTGCGACCTCACCTTGTGCAGCTGGTGTTGAGTGAGGGTGGGCGGGGCGTTGTAGAAGTGCAGGACGGTAGCGGGTGGCTGGATAATGTTCCTGCCGCTGTGTGTGCTGCTGAATCGGTTGTTCCTGGTCAGACTGAAGTCCTGGTAGCTGCTGCTGCTGTCGGCCAGTTCGAACACCTGACTGGGAATCACCGCATGCTGCTTGGACACGCTGATGGGTGAGGGAGGGTGAAGGGTGGGAGGGTGAAGGGTGGGGGAGGCGATGAAGGAAGACGGAAGAAGCTGGTCAGTCAGGGATATGATGTTTGTGTGTTTGAGCTGTGTGGGACAAAACTGAGAAGCTTCAAGAGTTGGACATGAGGTAAATGTGAAGATCAGCATCGAGTTTTAACCTTCTCTGCTTCAATCAAAAGGCCCCTGATGCACCATGGGGGATGTAGTTTACACAGGTAAAAGAATAATATAGAAAAAAACCCACTGTCTTTCCTGTTTGCTAATTCATCCAAACAATCAGCAAACCGTTGCAAAATGTTTCCTGCTCTAGTTAAAAACCACAGGCACACCCAGATGCATGTTGGTCCTAAACAAGTCTACCTACATAAATAACCTCATGTGCTCATAGTGTTACCCAACAATACACAAAATACTAGTTAACAAAACTAACATTTTCCACCTGCGTTTTTAATACGGTGAAAATCTGGATAAAAACAGGTGGGACTTATAGAGTCTTTTCAACCAAGTACCTTCAACAGACCTGAAGAGTCTGGTGCAAGTCAGAGCAAATGAACATGTGATCAGTTTCTATCTCGTCAATCGTCCTGCAGCCACACTCTTCAGTTTATATTGTGGCTCAAAGAGGATGACAAAATCAAACACATTATCACAGTGATATTCTGACTTGTGTAGCCCTTCCCTGATGTTTAACACAAAAAGGAAAGTCAGACTATTTTCTTGTCTTGCTTTTTAATTATTTTGAACTTCAATAATATCAACAAAAATAAGTTCTGGTGATCAAGTTATCAATGCTGAAGGTTTACAACATCCTCTTCATGTCACCTAGACAACCGCTAGAGGACAACCAGAGACTAGGGACCAACATTTTAGAGATTAAACCTGCTCTATGATGTGTTCAATGGTATCTTTAAATATTTCACATTCACTAGAAAATGAATGAAGAATTTATAAATTCAACTGAGGCAAAACCCTCATCAATATGATAATCAATATCATTGATTTGAAGCCACAAGTGTCTCAAACAGCTGATCTGAGAA
>NW_019523574.1:0-669 GCF_002814215.2 Seriola lalandi dorsalis | reverse complement strand
GACAGACAGACAGACAGACAGACAGACAGACGTACTGTAGCCGTTGGATGGATGCTCTCCCAGGATGGCCTGACGCTGCCTCCCCTTCCCCCGCTCTGCAACAAACACAAACACAGAAAGTTTAGCCAAATTAGAGCTGACAGGTAGGTTGTGCCAATGGCACTGTCACACACACACACAAACACACACACGCACACACACACACACACACACACACACACACACACACTCATCAGTGAAGTGTGGCAGTCTTGGAGTAATGGCCGAGGTTAGCAGAGTCTGACCCAAATAAGGGCCGAGCGGTGGGAGGTGAGAGCGAGCGCTCCCTCTCTGATGATTCTCCTCAGCAGGAAAATCTATTTTCAGCCTCCAACAGCAGCTTCAGCAGCTTCACCAACCACCTACAGTTTAACCTCTGTGTCTCCGGGCAGAGCTCCTCCCTGCTTCATCCTCCAGCCTGGAGCTTCCTGGTACGACGGGGTCGATTCTTTACTCGAAATACGTCTTTGTAACTGACGTCTAGAGACACATGAAAGTGTCACAGTTTCTGATCAGACCCTCTGGTTGAGGTCTGCTCAGGTTTAAAGGTTCTGTAAATGAGATTTTAAATAATAAAACAGCAGCAAACAGCTGTTCTCTATGTAAAGATATAGTGTAATGGAGTCCTGA
>NW_019523573.1:0-1302 GCF_002814215.2 Seriola lalandi dorsalis | reverse complement strand
TTTTTTTTTTTTATGTTGTAAACATTTGTTACTTAATATGTAATTTATATATATCCCAAAGCCTGTCAGTATTTGTTCATATTATATATGCAAAAGTAAAACATTGTATGTTTAAATTTAATAAGAGACTTTTAAGAAAATCAATATACAAACTTTTGATAAGGATGTTCCTTTAATAAAGTTGCATTTCACTATGAGTATTTCGTCTTCATCATCATAAAAATGTGAGGCATAAAAATGTACCACAACATCGTAGTGTTTTAAGACATTAAAATGTCATAGTATAGTGAGGCATGGAAATGTCAACAAACATCATAATAGAGTAAGGCATAAAAATGTCAAAAAACGTCATAGTATAGGCTAGTATGGCATAAAAAATCAAAAAAACATATATTATTATCATATTAAGGCATATATTATTATTATATTAAGGCATAAAAGGCGATAAAAATGTCATAGTATGGTAAGGCATAAGATGTCATAGTATAGTAAGGCATAAAAATGTCAAAAAAACATCATGCTATATTATGGGATAAAAGGTGATAAAAACGTCATAGTATGGTAAGGAATAAAACGACATGGTATAGTAAGGCATAAAAATGTCAAAAAACGTCAAAGTATAGTATGGCATAAAAATGTCAAAAAAACATCATGCTATATTATGGCATAAAAGGCGATAAAAACAACATAGTATAGTAAGGGTTTAAACGACATAGTATAGTAAGGCATAAAAATGTCAAAAACACATCATGCTATATTATGGCATGAAAATGTCAAAAAACGTAATAGTATATTCAGGCAAAAAACATCATAAAAAGGTCATTGTATGGTAAGGAATAAAGGGACAAAGTATAGTAAGGCATGAAAATGCCCAAAAACCTCATAGTATAGTATGGCATAAAAATGTCAATAAACGTCATAGTATAGCATGGCATAAAAATGTTGAAAAAACATCATGGTATATTATGGCATAAAAGGCGATAAAAACAACATAGTATAGTAAGGGTTTAAACGACATAGTATAGTAAGGCATAAAAATGTCAAAAAACGTCATAGTATAGTATGGCATAAAAATGTCAAAAAACGTCATTTTATATTATGGCATAAAAGGCAACAAAAACAACATAGTATAGTAAGGGTTTAAACGACATGGTATAGTAAGGCATGAAAATGTCAAAAAACGTCATAGTATAGTATGGCATGAAAATGTCAAAAAAACATCATGGTATATTATGGCATAAAAGGCAATAAAAACAACATAGTATAGTAAGGGTTTAAACGACAAAGTATAGTAAGGCATGA
>NW_019523572.1:5407-7865 GCF_002814215.2 Seriola lalandi dorsalis | reverse complement strand
CTTTTAATGTTTCTATTCTATTGTTAACTAGAGAATTTTTATTTTAGTGCATTCGGGATTTAGGGAATCGACATTTATGTATAGGCTATAGTATTTATAAGTTTAGGATTGTGTCACAAACACAAAGCTGCTATATTGTTTTTACATTTACGTGGGTCTACCGAGGTGACACTACAACGGTGCTTCGCTTTAAATGTTGCGGCGGAAAGGAATTGTGGGATCATGGCATTTTCTCCTTTCCTTTCGTAAAGGAAGGTCCAGTGTTTCCTATGTTAAAGGAGATAAGATAGTAAACACTGAAGCTCCTTTCCTTATCATTTAGCGAATTCGACCTGCTATTATCATGGCTGCCGCTACTGTGATACTTCCGGGTCATTTCACTCAGGTAGGAACCTTCGTAAGCAAATAAGACCTACTCCGTCTCAGAATGACTTATTTTTTTACCTCAACCTTAACCATTTTCACACCTGATGCCTTAACCTAACCAATCCAACCAGCGAAGGCACCAATTATTAGCCAATCAGAGGCAGTGTCGCGCGGGCCATGTCAACTCTATACTAGGGTTCTTAAGTTTACATCCGGCTGCTGTAGCATTGATAGCTAATCGAAGGATAGAATTACCATGGAGGAAAAGCCTATTCCAGATTTTTTTTTTTTTGGCTCACCGCCTGTTGAAGAGAGCACAAATAAAGTCCGGTCTTCGCCTTCACACCAGCATCGTTTTCCCTTCATTGTAATTTTTCCTCGGAGACGGAGACTGTCGCCGAGTGTCAGCGTTAGCCTCCACTCAAAAGCCTGCTGCTAACAGGTGTCCGACAAGGACTGACCTGGCGGCATTTGAGGAGTCTCTCCAGCCAACCTCCAGACCTTTTGAAGAAGAAACTTTCAGCCGTGCATTTACACAAACTTGGTTTACTAAATGGACGTGGCTTCATTACATGCGGGAGTGTGGTCAGGTTGTGTGTTTTGCTTGCGTGAAGAGGCAGCAGAGGGAAACCGGTTGATTTGGTGCCCCTTCACCTTCCAGTTGAGCCGGACCCAGGCCGTCCTGATGACCACATCTGGATTATAATAACTACTGGAGCACATTGTCTGCAGCTCAAGGTAAGTTATTTGGTTTAAGCTGCCGCCGAGCAGTTTAATATTCAGCAGTCAATTACTTTTAACATCATACTGATATACCTTTTGTTGAATTTTTTTGGTATATTTGCATATGTACTTGTGTGCCATGCGCAATGGGCTTTTGGACATGTGTATTGCAATGTTATGGCATTATTGTGAGCTATTTTGTGTAATAGCATTACTGAGTCGGTTTTTATAGACCGGGCTGCTGTTGTTACTGCTGCTGCTTTGTTGGTGTGTGTGTAGGCTAGTAGTATTTCTGTAGTATTGTGTGTTGTATTTGTATGGGTTGGGGTAAAATGCTTCTCCCACTGCAGCACCCCCAGTGTAAAACGTCTTCCCGCTGCCCTGCACAAAGGTTTAGCTTCTCATTTTTGTTGTATTTTTTTTCGAAAGTTCCTTTTTCTTCTCTAAAGTGAGAGGCCTAATGAATGCAGATTAATATGACATTGAAAATCTGCCATCAAAGTATGATTTGTTATATATCTCTGGCATGATGAATATCTTTGCCAAAGACAAGTGATGTGTCACTTTGCTACAGTTAAATTAATTGTATCAGTGAAATGAATTGGAGAGGGTAAAACATTTTTACAAGTGTAATTTCACAAATTACAATCTTTTTATGTAAATTCATTCTTGAATTGAATAAGGAAATAATAAAATATAAAAGGTGATTCACTTTTCATTATAGTGAAGCACTGGAAATGATTAGAAATCGGACGATATGTTGTAAAAGGAAATCTTTCCTCCTCTTTGTGTCTCTTTGTGAATAGCTTATAAGGTTCAGTATTACAATCAGATGCTTAAACATAACTGACAGCAATTAACATGTTTGGGCAAGTTTACATTTACAAGAGGGCACTTAGACATACAGAAATATACAACCTTCTAAGCCAGTCCTTGCATCCCCGTGGATAGTATTTCTCCCTCTTCCCTCTCCACAGAGAAAAAAGATATACATCATCAAAATGGGCTGAGTGTGAATCATTAGGGTTATTCCAAGGCCACAGGAACACCATGTGGTGTTGTGAGACGGAAACATGCAGTAGAAAAGACATGACTGTAAAACCAAGATGACTTTCCTTGAGTGTTGTATACATTGAAAAACAAGTCCTGCAATTATGAAAATTTGAGCACTTATTGTAGCAGGCTGTCAGTTGGCTCAGAGAGAGAAAAACACTAATGAACATGAATTGTTGGTGCCCAGGGTAAGGAGAATGTCTTCAGCATATGTGCTTGCATCTTTCATTGGAATCAATGGTCATCATATTTGGATTCATCGTTAATTGTTCAATACGTGCATGATTTATTCTTGTCAGTAACATTATCGTCTGAT
>NW_019523572.1:4235-4319 GCF_002814215.2 Seriola lalandi dorsalis | reverse complement strand
AAAAAAAAAAAAAAAAAAAAATCAGTGCATGGTTATAGTTGCATCAATTGCTTTTTTATTGATTTGTTGTGTTTTTTTGAATGT
>NW_019523572.1:0-320 GCF_002814215.2 Seriola lalandi dorsalis | reverse complement strand
TATTATCATTCAGCTGTGCTAACTGGTTAACTTTTTAAAACGGCTCATATTACAGTGCCACAAACACAGTTTTGTCATGGCTGGTTTGCATGAATATGGTTTACACATTTTAATACAAGTTTTTATCTTAATCTTAATTGACTCAGGTCTGTTATATGACAATAATGATAATAATGATGAGCTTTATATAACACCGTTCTTCACAAAGTTACAAAGTACTTCAAAAAAGGATAAAACAATTAAATTAAATTAAATAAATTAAAACTCACACACAGATCAAAGTTTGTTTGTTTGTTTTTTTTTTTTTTTTTCTTTTAAAG
>NW_019523571.1:0-429 GCF_002814215.2 Seriola lalandi dorsalis | reverse complement strand
GACTTATTAGCCAACTCAGTGACGCTAACTTGGGTAAAGTAATTGATAGCATTAAGCTAATATCTACACGTCATTATGTATTAACTGCTGACTGCATTTTCATATGAGCTTGTTCAGATACTTCTCTAAGAAGAGAAAGACAACAGATGAAGAAGACGCTAGTCAGGTAGCATCATAAGCCTTTTACTGACTTGTAAATGATGGTGGTTAGGTAAAAAATAGTATTTCAATGTTCACACTTGTAATCAGATGTGATGTGAGTGTAAATTATATAACGCTGTTAGCGTTACGTTACTCACACTTTTAATGTAATCTTATTAGACAAGTAACACTAGACAGGGAGGAGTTGTTAAACAAAGTGAAGGAGAGCAGAGCACAGCAGCGGGAGAGCTGGGTGAAGGTGCAGGGGAGAGAGATGAGCCTGGGTGC
>NW_019523570.1:0-776 GCF_002814215.2 Seriola lalandi dorsalis | reverse complement strand
AATCATTTGAGATATTTTTAAAGCACAAATGTCAAATATTCTCTGGTCAGACACAGTAGTTTCATGTCTTTGTAGGTTTGGACAGTTGGTTGAATATAACAAGATATTTTAATATGTATGATTATTAAAATGAGGAGAGATTTGAAATGGGAGATTAATGAAAATGATCATTGGTTTCAGTTCTAATTAAAATATGACAGGATCTTGAAAGGAGAATATCACAACCTCTGATGCTAACAGAAAAAAAATGAGCGATTATTAAAGTCACATTATTGTGGTGACTGCATCCTCAACAGACCGGTGGGCTTGGGAGGTGAATTGATATGGATCCATCAGGAGGAGGTGCCAGGTTACAGGTATGATAGGATGCTATGCTCAAATGCTTTCATAGCCACAGATGTCAGGGCAACAAGTCTGAAGTCATTGAGGCAGGTGATCTTTGAGGACTTTGGCACAGGGATGATGGTGGAGAGCAGGGATGATGGTGGAGAACAGGGATGATGGTGGAGAACAGGGATGATGGTGGAGAACAGGGATGACGGTGGAGAGCAGGGATGATGGTGGCGAGCAGGGATGATGGTGGAGAGCAGGGATGACGGTGGAGAGCAGGGATGATGGTGGAGAGCAGGGATGACGGTGGAGAGCAGGGATGACGGTGGAGAGCAGGGATGATGGTGGCGAGCAGGGATGTTGATGGTGGAGAGCAGGGATGTTGATGGTGGAGAACAGGGATGTTGATGGTAGAGAACAGGGATGATGGTGGAGACCAGGGATGA
>NW_019523569.1:0-1286 GCF_002814215.2 Seriola lalandi dorsalis | reverse complement strand
GTCACCTGTTTGTCACCAGGACAGCGGCTTCTGTCTCCTCTGCTCCTTTCACATAGTTTTATCACCAAAGTAATAAATATAGGGTAATATATAAAAGTTATTATTATCCCACCACTTTATGTTGTTGTCAGGTCAAAAAATTAACATTCCTTTTATTATGTGTCTGCAATGCAATAGCATTGAAGGCATATATTATTATTCTGTATACTTATTTGTCTTATTCCTCTTCAGTATCGTCTACCTTAGCGCAGAGACTTACAGAATTTGAACATGAGCTTCAGAACGATGGGAGAACCCGCCACCTCTCTCATCGACTGCAATACAAATTCAGGAGGTGATTTCCCGAGAAATGCATAAGTGAAATTTTTCTGTAACTCGCTACTTTGACCACATTTTTGGTTCTAGAAACAGCAAAGCCAGATATGCAGTGCACAAAGGTCTTGTGCCGGCCATGGTCCGCTCATGGTTCTGATAAGAGTTTGAGAGGCTCACCGAGCCCAAATCACACCCAGATCTAAGTCAGACACACACAGACACACACAGACACACACACGCACACACACACACACACACACAGGGAGAAAGCTGTTAACAAGTTAGTGCTCGCAGAGAGAGAGATTACAGTTCAGACTGGACAGTACAACAGTAGATAGATAGATAGATAGATAGATTCTTTATTTATTCTCTAGGGGAAATTCATGTGTCCATTAGCTCATTGTTGATAATAACAATAATAAGGATAACTAGAAAAATTCCAGGGAAATTTTGAGTGCCACGGTGGCTACTGCCGGGATGAGTACATGATTTATTTTCAGTGTTCAAAAGTCACCCTGATCATACTCTGGTTTTGAGAAATGTCTTGATATAAAAGACTCTGATATAAAACAATATCACATCCCTCCACCATGTATTATGTGGGAAATATCTCATATTCTGTGTTGTTTTTTTTAATAAAACAAGAGGCAACATGTCTTCAAACTGGCATTTAAAGGGTTAAAATCCTGAAAACTAATAAACATTTGGTAGGTTTGGTCAGAACTGAAGTGGTTTAAGAGATGTATGCACAAAAAAAACAGAAAAAAATATTGATATATGATGATTTTATAGCAGTTTCTTTGTGTGTCCTTTTTTGGACGCGAGGAACCCCAGAGGCTACAAAATGTGTTACCAGTGTATAATAGACCTGTAACAGTAACTGACATTAGATTTTAAAAAATATGTCAAAAAAGACACTTTCTTGCAGAAATCCATACCTTCAGCTGTAACACAGCCAAAATGATCAGCAA
>NW_019523568.1:8024-8975 GCF_002814215.2 Seriola lalandi dorsalis | reverse complement strand
TCCTGTCACAACACACACACACACACACACACACACACACACACACACACACACACACACACAGTGGACAACAGACCAGGACTGGCCTGGAGCTGTGTGTGAAGTGAAAACATTAAACTTCTTAATAAAAGAGACTCGTATTAAAACTGAAGCACAAACTAGTAACTGACTGATGATGATTGATTCCTCAGTTCGCTGCTGATTGATCAACTCCATCGATCGACGTGTCACAATAACCCCTCAGAAAACACAACAAATGTAACCTTCGTAAACGTCGTGGACCGCGAAGAGCGAACCGAAGTGAGACGGTCTGACCTCCGGAGGATCTGTGCTCTGCGTCTCCAGCTGTTCCCGCCCTTTAAATTTACATAAATGTATTTATTTATAATGACCCACGTTTTAATGGTTAGACGACCTCTAGTGGCCGCAGTCATGATGACGGGAGCAAAGGATGAAGTCAGGTGACGGCGTATAGAGAGCGACAGAAGCTGCTTCCTGTCGTCCACAGTCCTCGCCCTTACCGCTGCGTCACAAAGCTCCGCCCCTGTCGCCTAGCAACCTTGACAGCATGTCTGTTTTTTTTTTACATAAAAAGTTGAGGATTTTAAGGCCTTTGGTTTTTTTTAACAGTTGAAACACATTCATGCTCCCCAGAGGACGCACATCCTCCATGTTGTAATCTAGAGTTCAATAACCCCAATCACCTCATAGTACTTTAATAACCTTGATAACAGCTTCACAACTTCCCCCAGAAACATCTCATTCTGACTTTGATTTCCATATTTAGTTTATTTATTTAAACTGTATATTACATGCTAATATTATATGATTGTGTTTGAGAGAGAAATGACACGTTACAACATGTTCTGTTGCTACATCATGTGTCAGACCTCTAAGTGTCTCACATGTAGATCTGGATGGAGACCTGTTGGCCACCCACGCTGCGGCGGC
>NW_019523568.1:0-4345 GCF_002814215.2 Seriola lalandi dorsalis | reverse complement strand
AGTTTACAGTGAAGAGAATCGGACATTCAGACACAAAGTCAAGGAAAACTAAATGAAAAGAGATTTTAATGAATGGAGTTAAGATATGTTCACATCTTCCCTCCCTCCCGTGGCTCCAGGTAGCCGTCCGGCGGCAGCAGAGGGCTGAAGCGAAGCAGCGGCAGGTCCATGGCCGGGCAGCGCTCCTTCACCTGGGGCCAGCCCTCTCTGGGGCCCCGGGCGGGCAAGGGTGGTGGGGGCAGGTCGGCGTCATGGGGGCTGGAGTAGCCGTCGTGATGATGGTGCTGGTTGTTGTTGGGGTCAGGAGGAGAGACGCTGCTGCTGCTGTGGCAACGGACCAGGAACATCCCCCGGTGGTGGCGGCGGTACAGCGCGCCGGCCGCCGCCAGCAGCATCAGGATGAAGGAGCTGAGCAGGAAGAAAAGCACGTAGATGCCTTTAGTCTCAGCCGACAGGCCTGAGCCGCAACCTGCAGGCAAATGACAGGAAGTCAGCAGCTGGTCACCTCTGGACTTTCCGTTTTGTTGATCTCAAATAAAGCAGTAGAGCCGCGTACCTGCGGCCGCCACGTCCATACACACGGTTCCTCCTGATCCCAGACGGGACTGGTCCAGGAAGCCCGGCCTGCAGCGACACGAGTACGAGCCGAACTGGTTCACACAGTCTGCGTTCACATCACACAGCACCAGCTGGGTCCCACACTCGTTTACATCTGAAACACACACGTTTCAATGTCTAGGCTGAATCTGACAGACATGAAACTAAAATCACCTCCTCGTGGTCGTATCCCTCCGCCGCTCAGACTAGTTCCAGGTTATAGTCTGTTTATCCAGAGTCATAAAATATCAAACATTTGTGTGAAATTTGTGTGTGTGTGTGTGTGTGTGTGTGTGTGTGTGTGTGTGTAGATTTGATTTCGTTCCGACGGCTCCGGCTCTGCCGTACCTGCGGTCGACACGGAGACGATGACGGCCTTCCTGTGGGTTCCTCTGAGGCCCACAGACGTGGCGATGAGGCCCTGCATGGCGGCGTGGACGGCCCTGTGCACCTGCTGACTCCCGAGCCCCTGTCCGATCTGCAGCCACAGGATGTACAGCACTCCTGCATTCAGCCTGCGCACACAACACGAGAACTGAACGCTCACGTTAACGGACGATCTCTACGAGGAGTGAGTATTTTCCATCCGCGAACGACCACCCTGTGACACAGTTACATATCCTGAAGTGGTATTAACAGGAGCTTTACTTCTACTGTTTTCATTTTATTCTAAAACATGAATACGGGAGTCCTGAGAGGCAGGTGAAAAGAGTTTTTCTATACACCCTCTTGTGGCCAAAATGAGTATTACAGAAACGAACACTGACAAAAAATAAATAAATAAACCGGGCTCTGGGTTTCTGCATCAAAGCCAAGAAAAGTCATAATCACAAATATTTTTTTATCCCGTTATCTCAAGAAAACAGCTTTATTTTCTCGAGATAACGGGATAATTAAAGAAAATATTTGCGAGTATGGCCTTTCACAGTTTCCGTACATTTTAGCTGGAGAAAAGCATTTTTCATTTTATTAAATACGTTTAATTCTTCTTTTCCTGCATCTCTCCTCTTTTAGTGAAGGAACTAAGATGCAAAGTAAATGAAAAGACGATGCAGTGAAGGGGTTAAAGATCGACCCACTGAAGGTGAAGACAGGATATACGAGTGTATGTATTCAGCTCGATTCAAACAGACTCAGTGCAGCTTGTATTTCAGCGGCCGTGCACTCACCTCTTTATTCTTTTAGACGACATGGACAGTGGTGTGTGCAGAGCCTCCAGCTGCTCGCTGATCTACAGAACAAACAAGTGGTTTAGTGAGTGTGCCGCCGCCTCCGCAGGTATCAGTGATGCTATGTTTCCCATAATGCTTTTCATCATCGTACCGAAGCCTTGACTGACAGCAGCAGTGACCTGGCCAGGTTGTCCCAGGGCTCCTCGAAATCCTGACTGAAGTTCACCTCAACAGCCGCCTCAAACAGGTGATCTGTCCAAGCAGCAAAGCACCAACGTATTTTCATAATGAATCTGCTGGCAGCTGATGCCTTGCAAATAAATGCATTTTACGTTAAATCACATCAAAAATAATGAATAAATTTAATTTGATTTAATCCCAAGATTAGAAAGACTCAGCTCCAGCACAGTTTCAGTTTAACACTCACCTCCAGGGAGATGTGGGATTTCAGAGTGATTCTTAACATTGACTGAAAGACAGAAACACAAAGACAAACTGATCAGACACAACGATGAACCTTTTTTTCAGTTTCTGTTTGAAAACAGTCAGAACAGATCAGCCACTGACGAGCTCAGACGTTAGTTTCACACTTTGTTTTGATCATCACACAAAGATTATTATTTATTGTTGCCTCAGTTAAAAATGTTAAACTCAGGTTTGCCTCTGTCTTCATCAAACATTAGGTCCTTTACAACCACATGACCCATTTTAAATGTTTATCAGTGTTTGACATCTTTGTTTTTTCCTTCTCTTTTTACTGTTATTTTAATGGTTAATTCATCATCTGGTTTATGGACAACAACTAGCAAATATGTATTTTTTGGAAAAAGCGCAAACATGTAATTGTTCAGGTTTAACTTCTTAAAGCTCCTCCAGTGTAAAGGTCTGTGTCCATGTGTAGTGTGATTATAGATCAGCTCTAGCTTCTATATTAATACTGTGAAAGTATCAAAGCCTCAGTCCACAGAGAAATGCACACAGCCTGTATTCAGAAACTGAGCCTTAAAACCAGCCGTCAGGACTTCTGGAACTTTGTGATGTCACAACAAAGCAGTCACCAAGCCCCGCCCACCTGGACCCACCATCCAAACCTTGCAGGATTTGGTTTCTCTAAGTGTTTTTACCTGAAATCTGCTTTATTTTTATTGGATCCCTCAGAAAACAGTCAGCCAATCAGAAGAGAGGCTCAGATAGGAATATGATCTATTCAACAGGTAAAAAAACACGTTCACTCACGGTTCCCTCTGTGGTCCGACAGCGGCTCCACCATGTTGGGGTGAGGATGAGTCTGTTCGGTCTCCCCTGGTTCTGGGCCTTCAGAGGAGGAAGGTCGCTGGTCTGAGGCCTCACCAACCTCTGTCCTGTTCTCCCCGTCTGAACCAGCGGCAGGTTTTACCTCCTCGGACCGGTTCTGTTCATCTCTCTCATCCTCTGGACGGACGGACGCTTCCTCCACGTTCCGTCGTACGGCTGCTCCGGATCGATCAGAGCGATCAGTGGGTTTGAGCTCATGGTTTTGATGGTCGTCTTCCTGCAGCTGCTGCTGTGGAGACTCAGGGTGGACGTCTGAGTCCGAGAGACCTGAAGGGGTGTGAGAGACACCTCTTCCCCATCGGGAGGTCCCCTGGGTGGATGATGGCACTGTGGGTTCGGCCAAGGACGGGTTTACATGACTGTAGTTCCCCGAGGCTGGATGGAGGTTCTCACCAAACTGAGAAGAGATGGAGGAATTTCAAAATAATTTCTGGTGTTTACCAGCAGCGTGGCACAGAAATAAAAATAATACATATGAAGTTAACACTGGATGATGCGATTTATCACTGATTAAACAAAGTCGATGATTGTAGAAATGCATTTGCTGCAGCATCGTGCAGTTTTATAATATTTTTCCCCACCGACAGACAGAGACTCTGATCTGCAGGATTATCTTTCCACCTGTTAGTGCATCATATACCTGTTGTAACTGCAGAAGACAAGGCAACGTAGAATGTATAAATCTAAACAGATAAACTGCTGGAGGCGAGGGTGAAGAGAGCTGGGAGCATGAAGCAAAACTCTAAAGTCTGAGGCCATGAAACCAAAACACTGATCTGAAAGAGGCTGAAAAGCTCCGCAGAGCTGAGAGGAACTGCAGGGTCGGGATGGTAGCAGCTGTTAGCTAGCAGCTGTTAGCAGCTGTAAGCAGCTGTTAGCTAGCAGCTGTTAGCAGCTGTTAGCTAGCAGCTGTTAGCAGCTGTTAGCAGCGTTAGCTAGCAGCAGTTAGAAACTGTTAGCTAGCAGCATTTAGCAGCTGTTAGCAGCAGTTAGCTAGCAGCAGTTAGAAGCTGTTAGCTAGCAGCAGTTAGAAGCTGTTAGCTAGCAGCAGTTAGAAGCTGTTAGCTAGCAGCAGTTAGCAGCTGTTAGCTAGCAGCAGTTCTCTGTGAAGGAGCTTTAACACCTGTCAGTTGTATGAAAGGAGCTGAACTGAATTGGCAGAGCAAGGCATTAGGCACCGCTAGGGTTGAGGGCTTGATTCCCACCTCAGCGTCTGTGTCCGCCGCCTCCTCGGGCCCCTCGGGGCCCCAGGGCAGCTCAGC
>NW_019523567.1:35900-37194 GCF_002814215.2 Seriola lalandi dorsalis | reverse complement strand
CCTTATCGTCATCAGCTTCAGTAAAACGCTCTCAAGTTACACGAGTGTCCCATCTGAGACACATGTGCTGCAGGTTATTATTTATTTACAGCTGATTCAGATCCGGGTTTCAGGTGGTTTCTCTAGACCTCAGAAGAAGTAGGAACCAATGTGAGCTGAGATTCAGACGAGCGGGGAAAGTACTGAGAGACGGACTAACACATTGTTGGTTTGGATCTGCACATGGGAAGTGATGACAACAAAACAATACTGTCCAACACCAGCCTCGTTCTTTAAATGCTGAATAAATAAAATACACAACTTTTTAATGAAGCGGGTGAAATGACACCGAGACGTGTCATGACGTCCTGATGTAAACGACAGTAAATACGTCAATCTGAAGGTGTGTTGTTCCAGATGATAACGGACAGTGGCCCCATTTACACTTGTGTCTCTTTGTGGTTGTTTTCAGTCTCTTTTTAGTAGTTTTTAGTCTCTTTGAAAACAACTACAGTCTCTTTGTAGTTGTTTTGTGTCTCTTTGTGGTTGTTTTCAGTCTTTGTGGTTGTTTTCAGTCTCTGTGGTTGTTTTTAGTCTCTTTGTAGTTTTCAGTCTCTTTGTGGTTGTTTTTAGTCTCTGTGGTTGTTTTTAGTCTTTTTGTAGTTTTCAGTCTCTTTGTGGTTGTTTTCAGTCTTTGTGGTTGTTTTCAGTCTCTGTGGTTGTTTTTAGTCTCTTTGTAGTTTTCAGTCTCTTTGTGGTTGTTTTCAGTCTTTGTGGTTGTTTTTAGTCTCTGTGGTTGTTTTTAGTCTCTTTGTAGTTTTCAGTCTCTGTTGTTGTTTTCAGTCTCTGTTAAATTATTTTGTGTCTCTGTCGTTACTTCTGGTTTGAACACCTGGTTGAATCTGTTGAATTGTCCACTCTGGAGTCACTGAGTGTAAATGGGGGATTTGTGTCCAGGAGCTGCACAGTGTGTTCAGGTGAATGAAAAGTGTTTTGTGTGAAAGCTCGTGGATCAATAATCTACAGTGAACTGAAACGTCTTCTAACTACAGGCCTGGGCCTTTAAATAAAAAGTGCACTAGGATTTTTACAGTATCAGTCAGAGTGAGGACTACAAACTGAGCAGTCCGAACTACAACGTCCAGACAGGAAACACAAACCTGCGTCTCTGCTTCCTGTCTCAGCTGATGATGAAGACTCTCGGTCCTTCCTCTCTCATAGGAGGAAGACTCTCGATCACCATGTTGTCCATCAGTCCGTATTTATCCTCTTTTTTACTCCTCTGTACCTCTTCTCCTCTTCCATTGGCTGACAC
>NW_019523567.1:33774-34624 GCF_002814215.2 Seriola lalandi dorsalis | reverse complement strand
CACAGCACCAACACCACCGACACGTACACCAGGAAACCTCACACACACACACACACACACACACACACACACACACACACACACACACACACACACACACACAGAGGAAAGAGTTAACACTAAAAACAGGGCAGTCGATCAAGTTTCTCTGTGTATGTTTAACGCTGGTGTTGTAGGTGAAGAGGCGGGGTCACGTTTCAGCTCCACACTGTAACCGTGGTAATACAGTTTCTCTTAAAGGAACAGTTCAACATTTATAGAAAATACACCGACAGAGAGTTGGACGTTCAGATCGACACCACTCAGGCCATGAGCCGGTTAGCTTAGCTTAGCATAAAGACTGGAAACAGGGGAAGCAGTTAGCATGGCTCCGTCAAGACAAAACCCACCAGAGACAAATCACCCAACAACGCCCCGAAACTAAAGCTGGACAACGTAAATGTGTTTAATGGCAAAAGTCCCACAAAACTTCTGTAAATTTAAAACGACATGAGCTGCAGCACGCTGGACCGGGGATCAGTTTCAATGGTAACCTAGCCACGCGTATTTAGGGCGACTCACCAGGCTCCAGCAGCTTGTTGGTCATGTCCTGCAGTGATGTCACTTCCTGTTCCTCTGGCGCGTGGAGGACCAGCAGGATGCTTCCCAGCACGCACAGCAGACAGCCGAGCTTCCCCACCACGTTCAACACCTCCCCCAACAGGTAGGAGGACAGGACTGCACTGCAACACACACACACACACACACACACACACACACACACATACATGTTTTTGCTACACCGCGGGGACTCAAAAATAGGCCTGACTAGGATGTGAAAGGTGGGGACCCGACTTTAAAAGTGATATAA
>NW_019523567.1:31848-33389 GCF_002814215.2 Seriola lalandi dorsalis | reverse complement strand
CATTTGCAAAACAGTACGATTATGGTGAAAAGATGTCATTATAAATATATATATATGTATATATATATATATATATATATATATATACACACACACACATATAAATATAAATAATGTTTACGCTAAAACCGTTGCCCGAGTTTAAAACATGACTCAAAACATAGCTGTAAAAAGCAGCTTTTAATTCGGGATTGCAATATTTTTATCTTTGGTTTTTACTTTTGATCTTATTTTCTTTTGTCTGTTCAATTGATTTTATGATTTTAAAATACATTTTTGTAAATCTCTGTTATACTTGCTTATGTATCTTATATTGCTTTGTTTTATTTTTATGTTTGCACAGCACTTCCTAACTGCGTTTTGTAAAGTGCTTTATAGATAAAGTTATTATTAATATTATTATTATTAAACATATAAGACGTGGGTCACCAACATTTGGAAAAGGTTTGGAAACTGCTGCTTTAGAATAAAACTGACGTCATTAGAGAATATGATATTTTCTGTCAGTTACTACGAGCGCTGACTGTTAAATATGTCGTATATTTGTTTTGCTGATTTGTCGCAGTGCGACCTGAAGCTCTGCGATGTGACATTTATTGTTTTTTTATTCATTTTTGTGAATGAAACTTTTCCCACAGAACAGGCAACGTTCACCTGAAACAAGCAGCTACAGCAAATCTGTGCAGATAAAAGAGTTTTTTTAAGGTAACACTGCAATGATTACTCACTTCATTGATTAGTCCATCATCAGATCATTTATAGGCAGCTGTTTTAATAATCAATTAATAATTTTTGTCACTTTTCAAGTAAAAATGATCGGTCGTTCTCGTACGAAGCTGTGGATCATAAAAATAACAGATTCTTACTGGTTAACAGGCCTCCCCACCACAGCCAGTCCTTCAGGTAGCCATGACCTCCATCACCTACACACACACACACACACACACACACACACACACACACACACACACACACACACACACACACACACAAAGTAGGAGCGCGTCGTCAGGTTCAGAGATGATCACAGTGATGTCAGAGAACATGAAGTGACCCGTCGCTCAAAGTTTGTCCAAGTTGAGCAACTTTTCATTTGACCACTAGTTTCATAACAGAGTCCAAACTTCTGATTAAAGAAGAAAAACTTCACAGCTCATCAGTTTCTCTGTGGATCTGCTGCTTCTCTCTGTTTCTATTCCCATCAGATTAAACAAACTTTGTACAAATCAAATTTAAACTTATAAATAATGACGGGCATTTTCCTCATTTCTTTGTGTCTCCTCCACACTCCTCCTCACTCCTCCTCACTCCTCCACACTCCTCCACACTCCTCCTCACTCCTCCTCACTCCTCCACACTCCTCCTCACTCCTCCACACTCCTCCTCACTCCTCCACACTCCTCCTCACTCCTCCTCAGTCCTCCACACTCCTCCACACTCCTCCTCACTCCTCCTCACTCCTCACTCCTCCTCACTCCTCCTCAGTCCTCCACACTCCTCCACACTCCTCCTCACTCCCCATCACTCCTCCTCACTCCTCC
>NW_019523567.1:28477-31542 GCF_002814215.2 Seriola lalandi dorsalis | reverse complement strand
CACTCCCCATCACTCCTCCTCACTCCTCCTCACTCCTCCACACTCCTCCTCACTCCTCCTGACTCCTCCTCACTCCTCCTCACTCCTCCTCACTCCTCCACACTCCTCCACACTCCTCCACACTCCTCCTCACTCCTCCACACTCCTCCACACTCCTCCACACTCCTCCTTACTCCTCCTCACTCCTCCTCACTCCTCCACACTCCTCCACACTCCTCCTCACTCCTCCACACTCCTCCACACTCCTCCTCACTCCTCCACACTCGTTGTTAGCTAATGCTGCTAAACTGTTATTGTTGGAGCTAAATGGCTAAAACTAAGACGTTCTTCTTCTGGTGTTTTTGTCAGTTGCCTAAAAGCTTCAGGTGCGTTACCATCTCCCTCGGGGCCGACTCTGATTTACATCTAATGACATCACAACAGAGACACAGTTGAAGTGACAGAGAGAATGGAGCCTTATAATCTGAGTCTGTGATAATAATCAGAACCATTGTTAATATTCAGGGAGGAGTGAGACCTCCTCCTCCTCCTCCTGTTTCTCCTGAGCTCTGCTCACCTGCTCTGGTGTGCCCGGTGTCGGCCAATCGGAGGAGAGCTTTCTTCTTGAGAATGACGCTCCCACCAATCAGGAAGGCCGACAGCAGGGCCAGAGTCAGACCCAGCCACAGGTTGTAGGAGCTGTTTGCATCTGCAGAAAAACAGTCCGTCAGTCAGCTGAGTGTGTGTTCATGAGGGTGTGTGTGTGTGTTTAATGACTAAATCACACCTGGAAACATCCAGAGACTTTAGTGATGATAATAACAATATAGCACAAGTTCATTTAACAAGTTTACAGAGTAGCAGAATACATTAAAAATAATAAATGGCAAAATTTATTTAATTTTAAAGTGTCTTCAGATTGTATCATGAACACAATAACTAAAATTCAAAACAAAAATAAATGCAAACAAATACAAATAAATGAGTAGAAAATTAATTAAAACTTTTTCTTTGATCCCATCTAAAAATTATAATTAAACTTTAATTCAACAAGGAAATAAAATTATTGGTTGGCAAATCAACAATTTGTTGGTCTTTTCGTTTGACCTTTGTAAATACAAAAAATTAACTTTAACTATTTGCATTTATAGAATTTTGAAGAATTTAAACATTGAATAAATCCGTGTGGTGAATGTTACGTAATAATAATTATAATCTGCCCTCCAGATGTAATAATAATGAGTTCCACTGTCACGTTCACGTCCCTCTTTACATAATAACTCTTTCACCCACTCCTGATGTTATCACAGCGACTGCAGCCAGTGATTTCACACAGTCAGACAACCTGACACCAAATATTAATTATTATCACTTTATTCAAATTAATCTGAACTGATCTAATCACTGTCTGACCCTGAAAATGTGGGAAGTATCAGTGACTTCAACCTTTAAAATTCAACCTGCTGCAGCAGAAACATCAGAACAAAGATTTATTCTTCTTCTTCTCTGTGACTGAGTGTTGAGGAAGTGTGGAGACACTTCCTGTTAACAAAGGGTTTTATATTATATATATATAAAACTTACAAATAGCTCCTTTAAATCATTTTGATTAAATCACCATGAGAGTCATTGTTTGACCGTGGCGTTTCATAGTGACTGTATGTGTGTGTGTGTGTGTGTGTGTGTGTGTGTGTGTAGGTTTACCTGTCATGTGAGTGCTGTTGTTCAGGTGAGTCTGGAACAGAGTTTGATCTCCAGTGACCAAACACACGGCAGACTGGGAGCCACACCACAACCTCACCACGGACCCTGCAGAGACAGAGCAGCATGACCGCTCAGGTTTGATTCCCTCGGACTGTTTGAACTGTTTATTCTCATTTCCTGTTTACAGAGACAGTTTCCCAGAATCCCTCTCTGAGACGAGAAACATATAAATACACTAAATGTAAAAAACTTTCGAGTTGGCATCAAATATCAGATTTTTTTTATCCCGATTTAAACAAAAACATGTTCAGATTGTGTTTAATTAGAGAAAATAACTTGCAATCATACACCTTTGTTTCCTTTGTAGTTTACATTATTAAATAACGCTATAATATAAATTATAGCACAGATTTAGTTTCAAAACTCACACTCAGCGCCTGAATTTCATTTTTCTAAATGTTTGGAAATGATTTAAAACGTCACCAGAGCGTCCTGGGTGTTTTCCCAGCTGAACATTTGATTTGTGAGACTGCTGCCGGGTTGTGAAACACTGGTTTGACCAGTGTCGCTGATCAGAGCGACGACAGGAGCGACGCAGCAGTTCAATATTTACACTGTCAACAACGGCGAGGCCTCAGTATACACAGGCTGACATAACACTGACGCTGCAGGTCGGATAAAAAGGTAAATGTTTCTGTTTCACCTGCAACAAGATTAAATTCTTCAAAAAAACTAAAATTATTGAAAAGCAAAAACATAGAGGCAAAGGTCAGAGGTCACATCACCCTCTCAAGAATCATAGTGTCTTTAATCATGACACGATTTGAATCTAAATCTGAAGAAACTCAGTTCATTTTAGTCATTTTTTAAAAAACAATTTCCTAATTATTTCATTAAGTTTCCTAGAAATAATTATTAATTTGGTGGAAAAAACAATTTTTAAAATTCAAAATAATTACAAAAAATGTGAAATTCATCTGCAGACAAAAACATAATTTATCAAATATGAATAAAGAATAAAGTTTCTAATGATGAACTAATGGATAAATATTTATTGGGTTTAAATGGAGCTTTATCTCTATTTTTTCTGTAATTAGCACCATGTTACATTAAATTTTCTCCAGGAAACATCCAGGAAAATTATTACAAAATAAGAGTCTGTAAAACATCCTTTATTTATTTAAACTTCCACTAGTTAAATACTGATAAATCATCATTAACATCTAATTCTCTCATCTCTCACCTCTAACTGCAGACTCAAGTCTTCATAAGAAAAGTACAAGTTTTAAAGGTATTTGAACTCTGACCATTAAAACAGCTTCTTCATCTAAACATGTTCTTTTCAGTGCTGTGGTCGCAGGTGAAGCTGAAACAAACGCACC
>NW_019523567.1:24820-27813 GCF_002814215.2 Seriola lalandi dorsalis | reverse complement strand
TCTGTGTGACCGACTGAAGGAGCAGTGGAGCGCGAAGGCAGGTAAACAAAGCGACACCTGACTCCGCCCGCCCCGCCCCGCCCCGCCGGTGTCACAGCTGGTGAGTCACCTTCCCCACCCAGCGGCACAAACACCGGAAACGCTTTTTGTGAATCCCACAGGAAAACATTTTAATATTACATATAACGTGATAACCACAACACTACGGAAACTACACATGACTGATGCGTTCAGGGACATACCCGAAACCCTGTTGATCCATATTAGTAGGTAATAAAGACTAGAATTAACACAATAGGCGAACCATTACCTTGTGGATTCTTATTGGTAAGTTTGAAAATGATCAAATTATGTTTCCGCCCGGTTTCGAACCGGGGACCTTTCGCGTGTGAGGCGAACGTGATAACCACTACACTACGGAAACTACGCTTGATGATGCGTTCAGGGACATACGAGAAACTGTTGATCTATAGTAGTAGGCAAGCAAGACTAGAATTAACAAACATTTTAAACGAAATAGTTCATTGTCTGATTATTATTAGTTGTAAATAATAGATACTCCCCGTCGGGGAATCGAACCCCGGTCTTCCGCGTGACAGGCGGAGATACTGTCCACTATACTAACGAGGAGAAGTGACTCCACCATGTGTCCACAGAAAGTGGGTTAGTGGACTGTGCCAGTATTTTATGAAAGTAGAATAGTTTTCTATATAAAAGTCTATATCAGCATTTCAATATATGTATATATTATGTACTGACATACAAGTTATTTTATCAATAACAATCAATTCATTATCATCATTATTATTATTTTTATATGAATTAAAAATAAATTAGTATAAGGAGCCACAAATGTGTGCTTTTAATACAGTTTAGAAGAGGATATGTTATAACAAATTTTCCAAGGATGTCAGGTTCATGTTTACAGTCATTTCCACACATATATTCATACAGGGAAATTAAATGTTGTTCCTAAATGACCTCAATGGAACATGTAAGGTCAGTAAGGAGAAGTACAAGACAATAAATATGTGCAAGAAACGGAATAATTGTAGATTAAATCCAAACATTGTGAACCGAGAACTTGATATGTTGGCAAATTCGGCAAAAAACTTTTTATAAATTGAATTAAATCAACCGCTATGATGAAAAATCTGAATAAATGTGCTGTTTGTTGATCCACTGTAGTTCATGGTCTTCACCACTAGAGGTCAGTGAAGTATAGTGAGTGAGGAGCCTGTGAGAGCAAAGAATAGATGTAAAAGCTGAATGGATGTTACACACACAGTCTACAAGTGGTTAAAGAACCGACCAGTAAAGGCCAGTTATTCAATCCGGCCCAGGACGCATCATCAGGTCACCTGTGAGATTACTTTGGTTGATTCTTACTGTTGATAGATGAGTAAACGTTGAGGACCCAACGATTACCTTGTTGATTCTTATTGGTAAGTTACAAGACGATCGAATAATGTTTCCGCCCGGTCTCGAACCGGGGACCTTTCGCGTGTTAGGCGAACGTGATAACCACTACACTACGGAAACTACGCTGAATGGTGCGTTCAGGGACATAAACCAAACCCTGTTGATTTAAAGTAGTAGGCAAGAAAGTCTAGAATTAGCACAATAGACAAAAGATTTTGTTTCCGCCCGGTCTCGAACCGGGGACCTTTCGCGTGTTAGGCGAACGTGATAACCACTACACTACGGAAACTACACATGACTGATGCGTTCAGGGACATACCGGAAACCCTGTTGATCCATATTAGTAGGCAATAAAGACTAGAATTAGCACGATAAACGAAGCATAATGTTTCCGCCCGGTTTCGAACCGGGGACCTTTCGCGTGTGAGGCGAACGTGATAACCACTACACTACGGAAACTACACTGGATGATGCGTTCAGGGACATAAGCCAAACCCTGTTGATTTAAAGTAGTAGGCTAGTAGTAGACTAGAACTAACAAACATTTTAAACGATTATTATTAGTTGTAAATAATAGATACTCCCCGTCGGGGAATCGAACCCCGGTCTTCCGCGTGACAGGCGGAGATACTGTCCACTATACTAACGAGGAGGAGTGAATACGGCTGAGGTTCAGATCGGCCAGTCTCTTCCTCCCCACCACACCCTTCCAGGTCACGCTGTCATTGCCCCTTTCGGGGCACTTTCCAGCACCTGTCCCAAGGACTCCAAAAAAGGCGGGTAGTCTGAACTGCTGTTTGGCGCATAAGCACCGACAACAGTCAGAACCCGATCCCCGACCCGGAGGCGCAGGGACGCAACCCTTTCGTCCACCGGGGTGAACTCCAACATACAGGCAGAGAGCCTGGGGGCCACCAAAAAGCCCACCCCGGCCCTTCGCCTCTCCCCCGGAGCAACTCCAGCAAAGAGGAAAGTCCAGCCCCTCTCAAGGACTTGGGTTCCGGAGCCGACGCTTGTGTGCGTGTACTGCCCGTAGTCACAAACCGACAAACCCTGGTGATCTATATTAGTAGGTAATTGTTGTACTTTTACTTTATGTACACTATTGTAGTGCTACTATTGGTGGGTTACTAACTTAATCACTGTTATACATAAATACACAGAGACGAGGATGCAGCACAAGTCTGATCTTTACTGGCGGGACAATCACACCACTCCAGGTAAGACCAGTGTATCACAGAACTCAGTAGTGGTGACAGTCTAACACAATCGAGCACCGAGTCCTCGATCCAATATATCAAAGTGATAAAGACTAGAATTAGCATGATTAACGAAACATGTTGTTTCCGCCCGGTTTCGAACCGGGGACCTTTCGCGTGTGAGGCGAACGTGATAACCACTACACTACGGAAACTACACATGACTGATGCGTTCAGGGACATACGCGGAACCCTGTTGATTTAAAGTAGTAGGCAAGAAAGACTAGAATTAGCACAACAGACAAAAGATTTTGTTTCCGCCCGGTCTCGAACCGGGGACCTTTCGCGTGTTAGGCGAACGTGATAACCACT
>NW_019523567.1:15134-24371 GCF_002814215.2 Seriola lalandi dorsalis | reverse complement strand
TTAGTGGACTGTGCTAGTATTTTATGAAAGTGGAGTAGTTTTCTATATAAAATCAAAAGTCTATTTCAGCATTTCAATATATGTATATATTATGTACTGACATACAAGTTATTTTATCAATAACAATCAATTCAATTTATCAATGAGCATGACCAGCAGGGGGCATCCCATCCTCCTCTGTGTACAGTTTATGGAAAGTAAATGCAAACATAAAAAGGAATTACATACATTGTATTTCACTGACTTTCTTTGTTTGACTTGTTTTTATTTATGTTGATAACTTTCTGTATATCCTTTGCATAAGTCTCTTTTTACTTGAATGATTTCCAGAGTCCTTTTGATTTCAGTTCTTTATTGATCTATGGCCTCAGTTTTAAAGTTTTAAATACACGTATTTTCTGCATCCGAACATCCAGAGGTGTTTCACTTCATCCTCCTTTGACAGACTAAATGGCTGACGCACCACCTGGAACATAAAGTCATTAACCAAACATTGTGTAAACACTTGTAACACAATGAGGAATATACAAAACACAGTAATAATAATAATAATAATAATAATAATAATAATAATAATATCATCCAACAGAACCAGATGCTGATTGGAACATTAACAGCCTGATACATGCAGCATTGTGTTTACTTCATTTTATGAAGTTGTTCTAACTTAAAAATGGCAACTAAAGGTAACTTAATCTTTTTAAGTGTAATAAAAAAATCCGTCTTTTACTGCATTATCTCTGATTGATGATCAGTGGCAGGAGACGTATATGTAAATGATCTATTTATTATTTACATTATTTAGAGTTGTAGAGGGTTGTGGACTTTTTCAGCCCTGAGTCATTTCTGCAGGTTCATCCACTACGAAGAAAAGAGCAGCTGATGCCAGATGCCGGAAATTACACCCTATTGAGGATCCTGAACCCCTCAGGTTGGGAACCACTGTATGAAATTATTACACAGGTTTTACATCATGTAGCCCAAATAACATTTAATAGAAATAACACAAGTTAAAAATGTGGACTCACTTAGGAACAAGCAAACTGTATATTTGGCATTTACACTTCAGGAAAACTGAACTCGAGCTTTAACATGTTGTTCATGTCCTGCCATCGATATGAAACGCTCACTACGATCAGTTGTATGTTTCTAGGATATTTTTGTTCTCATATCAACTGACAAGTGTTCAGTGCCACAGAAATACATTAACTGCATGAAACCACAATAAAACAGCTTAGCAACCAACCTTCTCAGAAACCAAGAGGGGAAAGGCAAAGCAAAGGCAAAGTGCATCTGTAAGCTGAAATAAAAATGTCAACAGCTTTCACATAAACTGTCGGTGACGGCTGAAATTAAATGAGCAGGAGTTGGGACGAGAGTGCAACTGCATAGGGAGAAAATGTTCTCCTCTGAAACGCAATGACATCAATTATTCAAGTGTTTCGCCTCCTGAATAAACAATACAAGTTCTGGTAAAAAAACATGAGGCTGAAATGAGTAGAAAAACAACAGCGGAGCGGCGGGGTTTCTTGGGAGACTTGAGCTCGAGCTCTTGATTCGTTCAGAAACCAACCAGTACAACCAGTACAACCAGTACAACCAGTACAACCAGTTCAGATTAACACCTGCAGTTCCCAGGAGGCTTTCTGTGTCAGGTAGTTTGTGGTAATCTGATTAAACACATCTTTGTTTAGGAATGTGCAGCACAATATAAATTAAAATAATAAACACAGGCGTTCACGACAAGTCAAGGCAGCTACATGAAGCCGGGTGGACACTGTGCAATTTAAAGCTCCTCCAGTGTAAAGGTCTGTGTCCATGTGTAGTGTGATTATAGATTATAGATCAGCTCTAGCTTCTATATTAATACTGTGAAAGTATCAAAGCCTCAGTCCACAGAGAAATGCACACAGCCTGTATTCAGAAACTGAGCCTTAAAACCAGCCGTCAGGACTTCTGGAACTTTGTGATGTCACAACAAAGCAGTCACCAAGCCCCGCCCACCTGGACCCACCATCCAAACCTTGGTTTCTCTGAGTGTTTTTACCTGAAATCTGCTATATTCTTATTGGATCACTCAGAAAACAGTCAGCCAATCAGAAAAGAGGCTCCTCTCTGGTTGACTTTTAAAAGAAACCAAACAAAGTGCATTTCCATCCATTTGTTTACAAATTTACAAGAGCGGGAACACGGGACGTTTAAAAAATGAATCAATAAAAGGTTTTAACATTTGGCAGAAGTGGAAAAGTTACTGGATTTGGTTTGAATTTGTTCATTTGGATCAACATTTGACTCTTGTTTGCATCTCGCCATCATCAGATCCATGTTACGTTTTGCATTTTTCTGTCTGTGTTTTCTGCAGGAAGAGAAGCTGTTTGTTGTGGTTGCGCAGAAAGGGAGATTAAAACACCACACAAGATCATCACACAGTGTCTGCCCAGCTTTATCTGACCTCAGTTCAGTTTCCTGAACAAATCTGCAATTAATCAAATAACCAAAACATATTGACGAGCAATGAGTCTGGGACTCTGCCTGGGATTTGATAATCCAGTTTAATCCATCCACTCTGTCTAATCCAGGCTCATTGTCTCTGTTTGCATGCACCTGACCTGGCTCACATGTGATGACACCGATAACAATAACCATGTTTCACATCAGCGGTCGCCTTCTGTGAGAAAAAGAAACAACAAAAAACGATGCGTTCGAGCCATGCGGTTAATCTCTGTGTTAATCAGAGATGTAGTTAGATTGTTTTTTCTCCTGTTGCTACACTAGTTTGGAGAAAAGGTTTTACAGCTGGTTCACATGCGTCAGTAACAGCAGAGTAAAAGTCAGAGTGCCCCGAGGTCGCTCTCTACTGTGACAACACTGGCAACACAACAGGCAGGAGCTTTACTTCCTCAAACATTACACGTCACAGTTGGAGAATTTAAACAGAGGAGAAGGAATCCTTGTGGGAGCTGTGATCATTTCCTTCTATCTTTCATTTAGACATTTTAACTTTTAAAGATATCAGCTCCTCTCCTCCACTAACTCCGGCTGTAAGAATAAAACTGCTCTGCCAGAGAGAATGAGTTTAAACCAGCCAGTGAAATGATGGAAGCTACAGAAGCCGAGGAAGGTCACACTCACAAATGTTTTTATTTATCTAAAGATAACAAAGCTTGTTATCTCGATATAACGAGATAAAAAAATATTTGCGCGTGCGGCCTCCCTCTGCTTAGTTAGCATCAGCCGCGTCCTGGACGTTACTTAATGACATAAAAACCTTCTCAACATCCCACTGATTGGTGGAAGTTTTTTTCCCCACCGTGGGAACATCATGACGTCGTGTGACGTCTGAGACATCGACAGGAATTTCATTTATGCTAACGACTCATATTGAGAAACTTTTGCAAGATCTGTTTTGTGTTCTAAGAAGATATTTTTTACATTATTGGAAACCAAATGATTCAGTTTTAACAAGAAATATTTCACGTTAACTTGTTTCTCACAAAACTTTCTTGCTATTTAACAAATGTAATGTATCTCACAAAAAAAAAACTGTATCTCTGTTGTATCTGAAAAATCAAATAAAAAAGCTACAAACATGTCGTCCATTTTTTCTGAACAGATCTGCGTCTCATGAAGGTTTGTAGAATTAAAACTCTGATCTGCTTCGTGCCGAGTCACAGAATCACACTACAGAGCGTCCTCCGGGGCATCACTGTGATAATATATACACACTGTGCTAGGGCTATAAAAAGAGCAGTGGGAGCAGGTCGTCACAGGGTCGACAGAGCGAGTACAAAATGTGTTTGAGTCTGTTGAAGGGAAAGTCTAATGGGTCACTGGTGACAGAAGGTGGGAGGTCGGGAGTCGAGTCGTCTGCAGGCAGTATTTTCTTCAATGAACAGGTGTGTGTGTGTGTGTGTGTGTGTGTGTGTGTGTGTGTGTGTGTGTGTGGTCTTTACACCTGCCCTCCGCACGTTTCTTAAAGGAGCAGTGTCCTCCTGTTGTGTTTTCCAGTCAGGTGAGATGATGGACCAGGATTTCAGCTTCACAGACACAGGTGGGAATTTCCAGACCATCATCATCATCATCATCATCATCATCATCACTTTCCACCACAGGAACTTTACAACACATAACCTGTAACTTTATAAAACAAAAGAATATTTTATGTTTTGTATGTTAGCAGTTAGCTAGCGAGCGCTACGAGCAGTTTTTCTTACTGTAAAACATATTTGGCAGAAAATGACTCATTCACACTGTGAGGCTTAAAGTGATGCTTAAAATGAAAACACTGTAGTTGTTCCTGCCTCAGATTTATCGATCATCACACCAGGTCTATTAAACTGAACAGTAAACAGAAGCAGAAGCTGTCGTTAAGTTCTGTGACTCTTGTAACCACCTGGTTTAAAAGCACATTTCCATAGTTTCACTATTTTATCTTCTATAATAGTTTGAGTTCACTTCCATTTTCAGGATGTTTATTCTGTGTCTGGTGCGGTCGTGGACACCAGGGGTTAAACTCAGCGTCTCACCTTAAACCTAAAAATCAAACCTGTTGCTACATTTTAATTTTCAGTTCAAGTCGCTTTGTGTTTGTGTCTTTTTGACTTTGTTTCATGGAGTAAAGGGCGACTTCACCCAAATTACCAATAAATAAATAAACAAACACATAAATAAATAAATACATCAAATAAAAATAAAATGTTCAATCTTTTCTTTCAGGGTTTCTGGTCGTTTAGAAAAGTTGGATTTAGTTTGAGATCTGAAAGTTCATCAGTATAATGAAGGTGAACTGAATTTATTTTGTCGTACAGCATCAAACCTCCTCACACATCACAGTTTAAACCCTGGTGGACACGACACAGGAAGAGGGATTTTCAGGCCCTGAAAACAGGGAAGTGAAGAATCCCCCACATGGGCCAAGAAAAGCAGCTGCAGATTCTGTGTTTTTCACACGGTGTGAGTCTTTATGAACTAAATCTGATTGGTCCTCAGCGTGATCACATGTTCACAGGGAGGAAGCAGCGTCGGCAGTGAAAAACCCAAACTTCACCTCCTGCCTGAACAACAGAGCTCAGTGTGAAGCTGCTGTCATCCAAACATCCAACAAAGGAAGAGCAGCTTTTCAAAGTAAAAGTCAAACATGGAGGTGAAGGTGTGAGGGCAGGATTGCTCATCTCACTGGTTCAGACTCTGTCTTTGTCTTAGTTTAGGCTTCATGGATGAAAATGATCAGTGGAATATGAATGTGTGAACAGCAGGCACATCTATCAGTTGATTGGACTCCAGTGTGTATATGTGTGTGTGTGTGTGTGTGTGTGTGTGTGTGTGTGTTCAGTGTTTACAGTGTGTGGTAACAACATGTAATATTTATAGTGAGTGGCACAGCGTTCATTTTGTTCGGCAGTGAGAATGTTTTCATGCGTCTGTCCTCGTCGTCTTCTTCATGCAGGGTTCTGCTTTGCATCGTGTGTGTGTGTGTGTGTGTGTGTGTGTGTGTGTGTGTGTGTGTGTGTGTGTGTGTGAGAGAGAGCTTCACCGCTCCTCTCAGTCAGTGGCCCGGTGAACCTCCGGCAGCCTGGGTGCAGTTCACCTTGCTGAACCCAGGCAGTGTGATGCGTCCGTGGGTGAAGATGTCTCGGTCGGAGCCCTGGTTCATGCGTTTGACCAGGTTCTTCTCATACAGGAGGGGGTGGTAGGCGCCGAGCGTGCAGGCGGCGTCGTAAAAACGCTGGTAGTAATGGCAGAGCTCCGTCTTCCTCCGCGACGGCAGGAACTCGTAAACGTGCACCACCTCGCACAGAGACATCATGAGGACGGTGCCTGCGAAGGACACAAAAGGAGAAGAGGTGTGATGTCACAGGAGTCACTGACTTTAGTAAACTGAGGTCAAATTAATGACTTCATTCTAAGTGACTGAGTATACATTCTTTAAAGCTCCAGAAAGTGATCAAAGTGATTTGTTTGTAGAATGAATCCCATCATGCAGCTGTGACAATAAATAAAAAACTAAATAATAAGTTTAACTCATAACAGATGCAGCTTTAACCAGAAGACTATCTACTGGTGTGCACCGGATACATCATGAGTTATCAGAGTAAACAGGAAGTGGTGACGGAGCCCATGTTTCACGTACCGAGGAAGCCAGATGACGGCGGGTTCCTCTGGATGGGTTCGGCCATGTTGTCTTGTATTCTTTGCCAGACCTGCCACTCGAAGCGAGGATGCAGGATGTAGAAGGGCTGCAGAGGGTGAAGCCTCCGGTATCTCTGGTACTGGATGAAGATGGGGTAGTCTGTCCTGTTGTACCACTGTGGGGTGGGGGGGGGGAATCGTTTGGAAATCAATCAATACACATTAAATGTCCAGCACAGAATTCAAAGGGATTGGTTGAATTTGCGTTAATTATTGGGATCGCGACATCAGGACTTTCTGGAGGGACCGACTAGTTTCATCTTTATTTACTTCAACTCCAGAACGTCACAGACTTTTATTAGAGGCAGGTCTTCATGTCTAACTCGCTCTGTTTGTTATGTAGAGTTGATCATACTCGTTAGTACAAAGCCTCGTTAGCGATGACTTCTCTCTCTCACTCCCTCTCTCCTGCTCGCTCTGCTTGGAGGTGAGGCTCAGTGTATTGGAAGCGCTCTTCCTCTTCCCTGCAGTTCCCGAACAGCCGGGATACCAGAGCGGCTCGGTAGACCGAGGTTCAGCACTCGGCTGAGAAGTGGTGGAAATATGATCACTCAGTCGGTCAGTCAGTGCTGCTGCGGTTAGTTTGTAGCGCTGGTTCATCAACGACGTTCATTAATCGTTATAAAACAACCCATCGTGACCCTGTAGCTTGTTTCCTGTGTGTGCAGTATGTGAACATCACCTGAGTGAGATCAGCTGAAAAGGGGGCGGGGTCCCAGGCCACCAGAACACCTGAGCTGTACAGAGAACTGGACAGGAAACGATGGTCATCAGATGCCATCACCTGTAGACACATAAACATTCACTTGAAAACCGAATTCATTATATTTACAGTTTCTATATGATCCATCGAGAGGCAGTTCTTAAACTGTGACAGTGTTCAGATGTTAAAATCTCATGTGGCAGTTGATGAAGTCGTGGGAGCGGCTGTTGCACACACAGTCATATCTGGATTGCCACACTTGGCCCAACGTTGTGCCAGCACAAACAGTTTCCTCAAACCCCTGATGTGTTCAGTGAGATCAAAGTGACAAAACGCCTTTCAGGTAACGGACGAAACAATATGAACATAAATCCACAGCTGACTGGTTTGAATACTGGAGATGATTCAAGAAGTGTTCAAGTCCTGCTGCCAAATTTTTCTGTTGTAGTGAGTTTTCACTGTAAAACTTTACATGTGAAAACAGCACCCACAAGCAACACAAACACCCACAAACAGCTCATCTCCACTGCTGCTACGCTCACCTGTCAAACTCCCCCGGCCCAGCTGAGATCGACCTCTCCAGCCTCGCTGCCACCCACAGATTACAGTTTAAAACAAGAGCCCTTCATTCCTGCTCTGTGCGCCGCTCTTCTATCACAGTTAGAGTTATACATGTACACATGAGCGCTTCATTCTTTTTTTTTTTAATCACGTGCACACATGAGGACAAAAATAGTTAACACCCAATGGTTACCATAGCAACAGGTCAGCTGCGTCCTCCCAGGACTGTCAGCATGAGTTCATATGTGCGGATTAAAATACCCACCGCACAAATATAGTATCACATATAAAGAATGTGTTCATGTCCTCGTGTTTACAGGACTGTGGTTAATGTTTTTTCCTTCATATTGATATCGATTCATCTACTGATTAATCTATCAATGCATCAGTTAAAGGTTTTGTTTTACAGACAATTTGGTCCTGAAGTTTTTTGGGAAATGTTTCCAGCTGAAAACTGTTACCAGCACATGATCCACCCTAAAACCACAGGCTGTGGTACATTTCTGTTTGTGTGCAGATTAAACTGACTGGTTTGTATCTATGAGGGACAGACAGAGCCGATGCCAGTTTCTATGCGACGCTAACCCTCCGCTTTAAAACACATTCCACAAAGTAGTTTTGCTTTTATGACTTTATCTTTTGGAAAGCACCCAACAGACAAAAGGCTAAACTGTTTCTTTAACTGACATGATGATTAATAGTTTCTGTTCCACGGCACTTTTTTTACACACTTTACTGTGTTGTAGATTTAATTTCAAATGGATAGAATCACTTGTTTGTCAATCTACGCTCAATAATCCATGATGACCAGGTTAAAAACTATTTTTAGAAATTTTTGCAAATTTATCAAGAATCACATCTCATTTACAAAAGTCTTCAGACCCTTAGTTCAGCTCTTCAGTTACAGGCTCCAGTCTTTGGATTTGTTCAGTTTATCTTATTCTTCCTCACAGGCTCCGTCAGATCAGACAGGAATCCAGGTGGTTCCAGGTATAAATTGTTATGATGATGATGATATGCTTCAAAATGATGGTGAAAGTACAATCTTGCGTCGTTTTAACTGATGTATGATTATTTTTTACTTTTACTTAATGAGAACCTGTTCATCAGAGACGCAGCTCCAGTATCTTTATTTGTTTTTGTTTTTTTTCCATCTGAACATTTGATGCAAATGTCAGTGAGGGTTCGAGGGTTAATGACACTCACTCACTCACTCACTCACTCACTCACTCACTCACTCACAGCTGCTGTGGCTTTATTTAGTGTTCACCTGTGAGTTGATGAGGCGAATGGTTGTTTTGGAGCCGACGTCCTTCTCGTAGCCAGTGGTGGGCGCAGCGTTGAAGCGCAGCACAGCGTCATGAGAGTCTGTAATTTCACATAAGCACATAGACACTTTTAGAGGAAGTGAAGCCTGAGCTGCTGATGTGACACATTTTGTGTTTCTGCATCTGTAATTAACACGTCAAAAAAACGAACACACAGTACATGTGAAAATGAAAAGGCCCAGATGTTTCCTCAAAGATTTAAATATCCTTCTTAAGAATAAAGAGTCACAGAAGACTGGGTGCAGCGGCAGCAGAGACACAGCGTGAAATTAGGACTCACTGAATGGAAAAGGTCAGCTGTGACAAACTGAGCTGCAGGTGTTCATTTTTTAATTTTGGACATCTTGGCAACCAAGAGGTAACAAACCAAAATCCCTGTGGCTCCCGAGCAACAGAGCAGCAGCAGTGGATCGACTCCACGGTCCAGCTTTAACTATCTCACAAAAAAAAAAAAAA
>NW_019523567.1:0-15112 GCF_002814215.2 Seriola lalandi dorsalis | reverse complement strand
TATATATATATTTATATATTTTTTTTTTTTGGGGGGGAAATTACAAATTTATGGTGACATTGGTGAGCAGCAGCCGTCTCTGTCTGACATTTAAAACAGGTTTCTGAAAGCTCGGTGCAGCAGATTCATTTCTTTCATTGTGTTTTATTGTGTTTAAACGTCCGTTTAAAAATATCTCACCTATCTCTTTGCCAAGTCCGGAGTAGCGGAGCGACCCCGCCGATGACACCACGGCGCAGCTCTTGTACGGCCCGAGGTCAGCGGTCAGCGACTTTGGCGGCAGTTGTGTGGCCCAGGGCAATGACGAGAAGGGCTGGAGGTCAGGGGTCAAAGTCGTGACCTCTACCTTGTCCTTCAGTTGGCAGAGAAGCTCAGGGCCGCTCAGCTTCGGTCTGCTGGACACACCACCGGGGCCGGAAACCTCAACTCCATATTTATTCATCGCCTGGAAGGAAATCAGATACAGACGTGGATTATGGACAAAAAACAAAACAATTGATTAAAAATAATGTTTGAATTTACTCAAATATTAAAATCCCGACAGTAAAAGGAAACGTCACAGATTTCAGGCAGCGTTGGTTTGATCTGAAAACTGAAGACAGTTAGAAAGACATAGAGGCTCCCGGCTACGTTAGCTGCTACTGACAAACATAACAAACCTGACACCAATCCGTCCCTGGTCGAGTTGCATTGTGGGTAATATAGACTCCCACTACTTACTTGCGTTAATATCCATGTTATTGGTACTTTGGTGCAATATCAGAAATCTGAAGACAATACATTTACTCTCACCTGATAGTTCTGCACAACCCTCCTCAGTCTGCTTCCCAGCATGCTACTGGACATCTCATCGTCCCACACCTCTCCCAGAGGACCGTTGGGTCCGAAGAACTCCGCGTCCCCGCCTTTGCCGCTCAGCTCCCCCCTCCGCCGGCCTCCGAACAGGGTCTCCAGTGCACGCGTGAAGGGGCGTGGCAGCAGATGAGCGAGAAACCCGGAGGGCTCCCGCTCTCTCGACTTCCGCTTCGATGGCAGGTCCCCGCCTTCGTGGGTGTGGTTCGGAGAGGAGAGGACAGGGATTGGACGGTGAGGATCACCTGGGATGACACCTGGGAGCTTCTGAGGGTCGATGTACATGGGCTTGGCTCCTCCTCGCAGCACCTGTGGAAGGGATGGATTACAGTGACAAGTGCTCACACATTTTTGGTTTCACTTTTAGGACGAGAGGTAAAAGCATTTTGGGGAATCCCTCATAACTGTTGTGATATTTAGCAGGTGACCCGGCGGTTAACCCAGCCAACGTGACAGGTGACAGACCTTAATGACAGAGTGTGCACGAGGCTGAGCCCGGGTTCGCGCCCGCACCCCAAAGATTGCGTCGGTGACGGGCACGCTGTTTTCGGCACACAGGGCGTAGAGCAGAGCCATGCAGATGCAGAAGAAGGCCATGCAGACCGCTCCGCGGCGAGCCCGACGCCTCAGACGCCACAGCAGGCTAACTCTGTCCATCGCCGCCCCGGGGATCTGCAGAGGAAACACACATCCTCAGGCCGCTGTCCAGATAAGTTCATCAGAGTCTCTGAAGTAAATTCAACTGATAAAATGAACCAAACACTCAATAAATCCTGAGTTTCAAGTATTTTGAGTGCAATCCTAAAATATGATCATTATAGATTAAACATACTGTATATATTTTGTCATTTTGAAAGTTTGAAAGTTCATATTTTTGAATAAAAAGAACGTTTTCCTGCTGTTCGTATTAGACAGCAGCTCTTTAATGTACCTCCTTAAGTATTTGAATGTGTCTTTATCCTAATATAACAATTCTGCTTTTAATTAGTGTGTGTGCAAATTAGATTTTAACTGCTGCAGTATTAGAAATGACTTGTTGGCAGCTCTTATAGTTATTGTGAACTGTTTTCTGCCTGAGGAAGTGGGTCGACAGGACCCGACCCCACCCCCATACAAGATGGGTCTGAGTGTAATGGACGACAGAGGAAAAACAAGAGTAAGCACCGAAGCTCTTCAGATCACTGACATTTGGATGAACTCCTAATCAGAACATGACCTGAAATAACCGAGGTCTAAACAAAAGAGCTGATGTTGGTATTGGGGCCGATGGACGAGTTATCAGCTGAAGTAAAAAGTGATCCTTTCTTTACTGCACTCAGATCAGCCTGCTCGTGTTACAGCGCCGCCCTCCTCACTGACAGCCGGCTCCGCACTGCAGCGATTTAGTTGCACCGACAATCGACTCTGTTGTGAGATTCGATAAAGTGCGGAATCTGTCATCCTGTTTTCTTAACAAAGATCAGTGTACAAAACGTTTAGATGGTCATAGCAGCTGTTGACTGCTAATTAATATTGATTACATGAATAACTTGGTAACAGATCCACCAGAACTCAACCAGAGTTTTTCTGTATAAGTATTAACACGTCAATACGTGATTGATCTGATCTAATATGTTCATTTCCTCCCAGTCTTGTCACTGTTTCATGAAAATCAATAATTAAAGGGGCTATTTTACCAACTGCCGATCAAGGTTTCTTGCCAGGAGCAGATGGTGTTTCAGATACTGTTGTCTTAATAATACAAGAGGTTATAATACGTCCTCTGAGCAGCTACGTCTTCAGGCAGACTGGAGCTAGCTGGTTAGCATAAATACACTCCTGGTGTATTTTAGAACAGACTGTTTATGAATGTTTCTCCATATCCTCATGTTTAATAATAACAATTATTTTGTTTGTGATTTGAACCGGCCCTTTCAAGACAGTACTTCCTTCAAACACAAGATGAAACAAATACAAACACACACACACACACACACACACACACACACACACACACATACAAGAAAAGCGTATGGCGACACAGTTTGTTTGGGTTGTTTGATGTGCGTCTGATGTCTGTTTATTAAAATATGAAACATCAAGACAATGTGAAGTCTGAAGTGCAGGACATCTCGGCCCAGGAACGGCCCAGATCCGGAGGCTGTTCCACACTTAAACCCTGACGCTCAAGCGCTTCACACATGTTTAATGTTTTTGTATTTTTCTAATGTATTTTATCTACCTGTGTGTGAATGTGTCGTTTTGTCTGTTGTGAGATAAAGATTCAATAATGTAATTTGAATTTGAATCACTGAATCGCTGTTTCTGATACTGTGAGAGACTGAGAGAAACAAGAAAGAAGAGTAAGGGCGCAGGAACATGCCATCACTGCCCCGGGTGATGGGTGAAATCAGGGAGAAAGAGTGTGTGTGTGGGGGGGGGGGGGCTCGATTCATCAGAGGACAAGCCAGATAGAAAAAGAGGAGGGAAGGCGGGACGAGAGGCCTAAAGACAATGATAAAAAGAGAGAGAGACAGAGAGTACATTGAGAGGGACATGGGGGGAAGTGCATTATAGAAGCAGAAGCCAAAGAGGCATCAGTTGCTGGCATTTATCCCACGATGCTTTTGCATTTGATCCAACTGTGAGTCACGTTTAGTGTAAGTAACAGAGGCCGGTGAAAAGTCTGGCTTCAGCACATCTGGGGGAATAACAATGAGCACGGACAATACTGTGAAGGAGAAGAAGAAATGAAAGGTGCAGTAACATGAATTTTTCACAGTGAAAAAACAAGAAATAAAAGAATATTAATAATGATTTATTTATCTTAGAGCCTTAACGGTTATGGAGCTAAATACATAAAGGTTGTTCTGAGGGTTTAAGTTCTGTCCTGTTGATGCTGCAGCAGGTGAGAGGCACAGGTGCAACGAGCTGATCTAAAAACACAGTGGTAGTTTGGGTGTTGAGTCAAAAATTTACGACTTCTTTGAGTCATACCTCCGACAAATATAAACTCAGGTGCACGAGACACGCATATTTAGATTCAGCGTGATTACTCCCTGTCCTTTGTGAATGAATGTCCATAAATCGGGTTGATGTGATTCCTGCTTTCACCACAACTTTCTTGACATTTCTTTCTCAAACGTGGAGTCGTGCACTTCCATCTTTCTGAGCTCTGCTGGCTGCCTGTTTGTGCCACATCTGGCCTGGCAACACATTGGGATCCCCCGGGAGGAGTCGGAGGAAGTAGCAAGACAAGATAAGCTGATTAAACCTGAACATTAACCAACCATAGATCCTGTGCTGAGTTTATGGAGCTCTTGCTGCTGTGACACAACATGGAGTAGACAACAGGAATCAATCTGATCCATATCCGACCCTATAGAACACAAACATACACGACTGCCCATTTTGCTGCGTTCGAGTGCAGAGAACTTATACAATCAATATGTTCCTGCTGTGTTATTCCATTACAGTCAGCAGCTGTGCAGAGCCAGGGGCAGAATATACAGCAGCCAGCTGCACACTGAGCTACATGACCAACAACAGCAGTTTGATTTAAACTATCTTTCCATCAAGAGCCACAGTGGCAACTAAAGCTGATCCAGATACTGGATTTCTCTTTTTTAAACATAGAAGACATAACACACCATCTGTCTAAGCTCCTCCCCTCAGGCAGGTACTTCAAACAGGTGCTATAAAACATTAACTACCAAACATACCTACCAGTCAAGTAGCAGTAAATATAGTTACAACATCCCTTTCTGTTCTATGACCTTGACCTTTGACCTTTGACCTTTGACCACCAAATTCTAACCAGTTCATCCTCGAGTCCAAGTGACTGTTTCGGCCAAATCTGAAGAACTTCCATCAGGGCCGTCTTGAGATATCACATTCAAGAGGTCAACAACGTGTTTACAAATTTTAAGTTGTTCGCTTGAGGAGTTCCTGAGATATCGAATCACCGAAGTCAAGAGGATTCATCCGTGAACGGACGTGCCACAGTTTTCAGTGGCTTCTGTTTTCAGGAATGTGACATGAGAAAAAAAAGTTCAGTGGCTTATTTTGTTGAGATTATCGAACTGGATCCTCTGAGACCAGTTCAGTCTGTCAATGCACCATTTGTACTGGAAGCTGAAATAAAACAAAGCGACAGAATAGACGGAAAAGATTTCAGCGATTCATCTCAGAAAATAAAGACTGCTGGAGGAAACAGCTGTTTCCACTTCAGTTCAATTGGAGGAAGGAGCAGTTTCCTCCCATCCTTCCACTCCCTCTTTAATGAACAAAATCACACATTTAATTCAATCTCTGACCTTTGAACCGTTTGGTGGATGTCTGTCACCAGGCCTGTGTCACCCTGGGATAGATGTCAGTCAGTCGTACCCGAGGAATACTCAACTAGATCAGGGAACGACTGGATTGTTTGAAAGACTTGTGGTGGCTTACAAGTCAAACCAGCATCAATTTAATTATCTGCCAGCCACAGAGGACTTGGCACAGAAAACTGGGGGGAATGCAGGAAGGGATGGACACTGATAAGACTGTATACCAATGCCATCATGGATTCTGTGGCTGCAGCTTTATGATTCATGTCATCAGCTGCATCAGCCCCGTTCAAACAGGCTCGCCCACTATTTACACTGTGGTAACATGGTGGTTATCATCTGACCAGGGGTGTGTTTCCAAACGTCCCAGGACGCCCAGCTCAACATTTTAAATTCAATATTAAATCAATAGTCAATGTCAATGCATCCTGTGGTAGTCCAGAGTTGTAACTCAACCTTGACTGAGGGACTACATGATCATTGACTTCTTTTAAAATGGTGTTATGTGATGTTAATACAGTGTGTACTGGTCTCCACAGAGGCTGTTGCTGGGAAGCTCCAGTTTCATTTGGTGCATTTACACATTGATCCGTGTTGAGCTGCAGTTTATAAACACCGTTGCCCGTTGGCGTTTATCAAACGTAATAAATATTATATATTGTATTTCACTCTGACTCTAACTTCTCTGACAGGCTTGACCTTGGAAACATGAAAGGTGGAACGGATCCTCATAGTCTGGGAAAGGTGCAGGCGGACGGCCGCAGGGTCGACCGGGAAACTGATAAACCTGGGGGCTAACTTACTCTACCTGGAGGGGCGGGTCCCAGCTGGACCACCTGGAGCCAATCCAGAACCTAGAGAGCTTCTTTATGGGATTTATTATTGTATCACAGTTAAGTGACCAAGAAGTCAGGTATATCTAAGGATGGGTATCGATGAGATATTAGCGAATAGATATTTACAGATACAAGTTATCGATCCGGTATTTTAACAGTGCTGTTATCGATCGGGTACTTTAACGATGCTGTTATCGATCCAGTGCTTTCACAGTACTCTTATTGATCCTTTAACAGGACTTTTATTGATACTTTTTGTTATTTTGTAAGAGAAAAAAACAAAAACAAATTAAGAACAGAAATACCATTGTTTCTTTTTCTCATATGTATTAAATTATTATAAGATTCGAACAGATCACTGTTACAGACTGATTTTGTAATGATGGAAATCTTTCTCTGAGTGATCTGAACCTGAAACTGAATTTCTGAACAGTTCAGATGATGCTCCATTTCAGAGAGTGAGGTCTCTCTCTCTCTCCATTGTAGATAAATGTCTTAATCAGAAACAGAGCTGCTGAGATAAAATGCGTGAGAGAACTTTTATGTCTCAATAACAAACAGGAAATCTATTTTCTTCATTTCTCCAGTACCGAGAAAAGAACAGATAAAATAAATATAAATAAATAATAAATGATAAATTTAGCCCCAGGGCCTGTTTAATAACAAGTTCCGGTACCCATCCTTAGGTATGTCAGAATCAATCTGAAACTGTTGAAATTGAATTTGTATTTTGCTACAACAGAAAATTAATGAGCAATTATTTTATTTTATTCTATTCTGCTTTTCTTTTCCTCATGTAACAATAATGTTTAATACCCCTTTAATATCCGTTAATATTTTTATTGTGTCCTAAAGTATTTCTTATAAAAGGTGTAAAAAGCTGATCATCAGTATGGATCTGTGGTGGCAGGAAGCTGCAGACAGCCTCTCTTCATCTCCAGCAGCTAAATGTGAGCAAAATACTTGAGGTCTGCAGGTTTGAATCAGAATCAGCACATTAGAGGTGAATCACCTGCAAAATGTGGCTGAATTTACAGCTGTGGACCTCTGACGAGACCGCTGGAGGATGTGGCGCCCGGCAGCTCCTCCTCCTTCTCCTCTGAATGAATAAATGAATGGGTGAATGAATGAATGAATGAATGGATGACTGTAACGCTTGCATCACTGCGGTGCCGCAGGCTGCAGAGCTTCAGACAGATGGTGTTGTCGCCTGATATCTGCTTAAAGATGTCACCCTAAATCCCCTGCCTTCACACACACACACACACACACACACACACACACACACACACACACACACACACACACACACACACACTGCAGAGACACACACTCCTACCTTTTAATCTTGAGTAGTTTATGGCCCCATAAGTCCATGCATAACACTCTCTCTCACACACACACCTCTGGCTGCCCGTGCATTCGTGTGTGTGTGTGTGTGTGTGTGTGTGTGTGTGTGTGTGTGTGTGTGTGTGTGTGTGTGTGTGTTAATCTGGCCGTGCAGCGTGAGAGGGAGTTAGATGGTTATGTATGTGTCAGCAGCAGCAAAGCTCTGAATCAAACCACAGAGAGGTTGATTGGTCGGCTGCTGTCGGGAGCAGCGAGACATTTCTGCCTCGGCCCGTCAGAGCACACACCCAGCTGAATGTCTTCTTCTCTCTTTACGGCACAAATTTATAGATCATGACTGAACAAAAACAGGAAAAATAGAAATAGTTCCTCCACTCAGACCAGTTTCAGGTTACTTCTCTGTTTATCCAGAGTCAGAGAAAATATGAACCATGTGTGTGAAATTTTGTCATAATTGCTGTTAAGTCTTGAATTTTGGCTAAAACGTGTTTTTTGAGGTTACCGTGACCTTGACCTTTGACCTTTGCCAATCAAAATCGAATCAGTTCATCCTTTAGTCCTGGTGAGTGTTTGTGAGGTGACGTGTTGCTGAGATATCATGTCCACGAGAACGAGACAGACGGACGGACAAACCTGAAAACAATATGGCTGCTGCTCTGACTGCCGCCGTCGCAGAAGAATAATAAACCCAGAATCATGCTCTGTGGTCTGACACATACACAACAATCTAGCATGTGTGTGTGGTAGATGTAAGATCACAAGATAACACTTATCAGCAGAAGAAGAAATAGGTCAAGCACAGTAGGTACGAAAAGACGGAGCAAGCACAGAAATAGAAAAACATAAACACAGGGGGAAATTACCCATGAATCAAAATCAAGTTAAATCTCTGTTCAGAAATATTTCACTGGATCGCTTCAGATTTTGACCTGCTGCTGCATGAATATGTGAACCGAGTTTCATTGACTGATCTGATCTGGGTACAGTGCTGGGAGACAAACATGAAGTTAGAAAAATTGTGTTAACAACCTTTTTCTTATTGTGTGATTAAAGAGTGAAAAGCCACATATTATATTACAGCACGCAGAGATTATTCAGTTGAATTAAAATCATAATTACTCATTAGATTAGTCCTGTTTTATCCACATACATGTGTTATAGTATCATGTTTTCATTATGTTATCGTTTAACTGTACAAACCTTCCATAACTGTGCACGTGACAAAGGTTCGTTTGTTTCTCCCATTTCTTGACTTGTCCTGGTTCCAAAGACAAAACAGGGTTTCTGCCATTTTCTCCAGGTTAAAGACTTTTAAAGACATTTTTAATCTTTTTTCTTGTTCTGATCAAAGACAGAAAACCAACAACAAAGCCTCAATTATTTATGAAGTTTATGAATTTATTGTAAATATCACAGTTAGTGTTGGTACTTCCCAGCTGTTTCCAGTATATAAAATAGCTAGTGATACAACTAATCTCTTATGGGGAGCTACACACCTGTAACAGCCTGTGGATGAAGTGACTGTTTATACTGTCACTGTCCAAACAGAGGGCTGAGGGCCTGGACTGGATTAACCCGTTAAAAGTTTAGTTAATTCATTTGTTATTTTTGATTTTTGATCTAAAATATTAAGGCCTGTTTTGAAGGAACTGAATTGAATATTTATTGTTTTCTTTTCAGGAGCTGCAGACTGTGTAGATAAATCCCAGCTGTACGAAAGGCACGACTATAAACTGATCACAGTAACGTTCGTTAATGACTGACACTATCTGAAACTGGATAAGGTCTGTGGTCAGTAATATGACTTTAAAAGTGGCTGTATTTCCCTTTTCACTCTTGTTGTGCACAAAGAACCTCGTCTTAAGACTATAATTTATTTCCCTTTCCTCTACAATGTCAAGCTGTTTTCTCTCTTGTTCTCCATAGTCTCGTTTTCTTCTTCTGTACCTACGTTTAAGATTTGTGCAATGAGCTGTTACTGATAATGTGAATAATCCTTACGTCATGAACAAAAAGTCTCCCAGATGTTTTGAAGCATCAGAGTGTAGATAAACCTGCATAAGTCACAGTGCGGTGAATGAATCATGCTCCGTCATTAGCTGTTACTTCTGTCGAGGCTGTGAATCATCAGGAGATTCGTCGCTCACAGAAACACACACACTTCTGAGGAGAGAAACCACCTGAGTGGATTTTTACTTTACACCCGGACTCTGATGTTTGCCGTGTAGTTTGCTGCCGGTGTTGGGTGATGACGTTACCTTGTAGCCCATGGTGTGTGGTACCGCACGCTGTGTTGCTGTTGTTGTTGCTTAGAAACGGGCTGCTGCCTTCAGGTTTCCCCTCATCGCCTCTGTGGACGGAGATATATATATACACACTGTCAGATTTCTGCATGGGATGATGACCGCGTGCGCACTCACACACACACACACACACACACACAGATTAAAACTCATGAGCTCATTTATCAAACTGCCAAAAGTGATATTTTGTAAATCCTTCCCTTGAACTCCTCCTCACCAACTTAAGAATAAAAGCTGATTACCAGATGTCGTACGACTTAAAAATGTTCTTGCATTTAAAAAGAGGAGCTGCAGAACAGAACCGGAGGTGAACATGAGTGTTCAGGGTATATCTGTTATATCTGAGAAATGTATATAATTTAAAAATCATTCTAGTTTATCAGCATCTGATGTGACCAATGTTTTTATATTGCAAACAACAGAGCTGCAGTCACTGTCCATCGTCTGTTCCCTCTGATGCTTCTCATCTACCAGCAGCAAACCAACTGAGAATTAATCAGCAGTTGTTTTTGTAATCGATTATCATTTTTGCATTTCCAAGCAAAAATGACAAAACAGCTTCTTAAATGTCAGAATCAGATGCATTTTTTTTTTTTTTCGTGATGAAAATAATCATTAGATTTCCTTGTTTTCTTTTCAGCCTGTTTCAGACACGCAGCTCTTTACATTAATCTGATGGCACTTTAACAAAAGCCTGTGTTTCCTTCTATTTTCCTTCTTGTTTTCAACGTTGAAAAGAAACTGTGTAATTTTGCAGATTTGTTGTACAATGAGTCATTCTTGCAATACAGAGTTGTGATCTGCTCAGCTCCCCCACAGGCCAGATAATCACAGGTTGTCATTTTAACTTTCAGCTCGGAAATTTCAGGTGCAGCTTTTCCAATCAATCAACTCTTCAAACCTCCGACTGTTGTGACTAACACATCAAAAAGATCTGATTTAAAATCTACACGTGGATCTACAGTATTTCTCTACATGGACAAACACAGCTCTGGAGGCTGAATGGAAATCTTAAATGAGCCATGACATTTAATTAGGACACTGAGATATTTAAAGCAATGGACCATCTCTGAATTTTGTCCATCACATAGAAACTGTACTTAGCTAATATCAGTTTTTCTAAAAATCAAAAACAGAAACTTTGGTTCTACCACTAACAATAAGTACATTACTCACTTGTACTGAGATACAGTATCTCAGTACAATTCTCAGGTCCTTGTACTTGAACTGAGTATTTTCTTTTCAATTTTATATTTTTATTTTACAAAATTTATCTGACAGCTTCAGGTACTTTACATAATACAAGATTTTTGCATAAAATATATAATAAATAACCTACCAAGTAAAAGTGGAGTTGAAATGATTCATCAATTGGCAGAAAATTTACTGATAACTATTTCAATAATTGTTTAAAAGTCCCATTTCGTATAAAGGTAGATGTCCATGTGTTATTTGATTATAAAGCAGTAGCCGTTAGCACTACTGAGACTTTGTGATGTCACAACAAAGCAGTCACCAAGCCCCGCCCACCTGGACCCACCATCCAAACCTTGCAGGATTTGGTTTCTCGGAGTGTTTTATCTGAAATCTGCTGTATTTTTATTGGATCACTCAGAAAACAGTCAGCCAATCAGAAGAGAGACTCAGAGCCTCCTCTCTTCTGATTGGCTCACCAACCTGTTGTTACCAGAGCTCCAGAGAGAAGCCTGAGAGAGGAGATGTAAAACTACACTGAGATGGTTTTTATATCTTCTGATGGATCAACACTTCAAATAAAACACAGAAGAAGAAGAAAATATGGAGCTTTAAATAAAAAAAAAAAACCCAAATATTTAATGTTTCCAGTTTCTCAACCGTCACGATCATCTGATTTTTTTAGTCCTCTATGATAGTAAAAGTTAATCTTTGGGTTTGAAGCTGCTGGTTGGAGAAAACACAACATGTGAAGGCGTCAAACTGGACTCGGAAACATTTTTCACTATTTTCTGACTTTTTTTTTTTTTTTGCACAAAATGAACATAATCCATAGTTGAAGCCCTAACTTTATGTATAAGTTAATAAATAGTTATATGATGAGTCACCACATGTAAATGTTACCAACTGTTCATAAAAGGATTTTGGTCCGGATGTCCCGCAACAGGAAGCTCAGCAGTCAAACAGTCTCCTGGGGACATCGCACTAATTAATTAAAGAAATAAAAAGACAAAGTGTCTCCTGGCAACCCAAAGGTTGTTCTTATTAATGGCTTATAACTGATATATAAAACATTAGTAAATGATTCATTAACCATTAATAAAGCCTTTAGTTACTGCTTATAAAGCCTTGGTGCTTCATCAGGAATTGGTACTAAATCAATTCTGTATTTTATGCCAGTATTTATAATTGTATATATATGGCAGACTATATATAATAGTTAGTGAATCACAGCATTTAATGAATGTAATATATATGTAGGCTGCACAGATGAGACACAGTGGATATGTCATAGAAAGGCCATCAACTCACCACAGGATCATTACAACATGATAGATAGATGAATAGATAGATAGATCGATAGATAGATAGATAGATAATAGATAGATATGTTAATCTGTTTTATCTATCTTTAGCTTATCTCCGGTGTTACGCTGTTATTCGCTGACCTGTGTGAAGTGATGCTCCTCCGTTACCAGCCCACCAGCCTCGGTTATATCGTCGCTACGGTAGCATGCAAGTCGTTGTTCCCGCCGCCATGTTCCCGGTGAGTCCCGTGCGTCGCGGTCCCGCTGTGTATCCGTCCGTCCAGTCCGAGGCCGCTGTCGGTGTCCGGTGGCATTTGGAGAAGTGCGGGCAGGAGCTGCGAGTCCTCCTCTCAACGGCTGCAGCGAAGACCGTAAAAAGTTAGCGGCAATGAGGGAAAAGCGTTTCCGGCGACGCTTTCAAAATAAGAGCTGTGATTGGTTCAGGTGTAGTGATTCATTGCGTTTTCTTGTTTGTACAAGCTAGGCCAAACCCAAGTGTATGATCCTAGTATCACATATACAGTATTGTAATACAGTCAAATTCACAGTAAAGCTGTTCTCAATGACACCTTTTTTTCTGTTTCTGTTGTCATGACAACGGGACAAGTCTGAAACGGTGACGCAGCCCATCAAGACTACATGTTAACTCGCAGTCACCACCTGTTTTTATAACCACGACGTCACCGGACAACATCACCTAACATATCAGTAAAAGACAAAGACTGTGACTTCATGACTCAGTCTCGTGACATTGAACTAATCAATGGTGTAACTTGATCACTCAACTCTTATCACTCACTCAGTCAGTCATGGACGCTGGCGATTATAGGTCTGGTCCAGCTGTTGCGGTTCAGCCAAAAACAAATTCTGTCCTTGTCATTGCGCTGCAGAAAATATCCACTCTGTTATATTTTATTTTGAAGGAACAGGATAATCAACAGAACTGTATCCTGCTTAAATTTGTTTACCTTCACCAATCTCTCTGCAGCATCCAAGACACGCAATCTCTCTGCAGAGAAGGAGGAAAGACGAAGATGCACAAGACAAACATAGAACAGAGGGCACCTCTACTTTAACCACCACCCTGTCCTGGATTAATGACTTTGTTTAATGTCATAATCACTGTGACTGCAGTAGAACTACTGTAATATTACTGATATTTTAATTAAAAAATGACACGGTATCTGTGGTTATGTGCACTGTCTGTACTGTATGTAAAACACGGCCTTTTCATGTTTTCCTTATTAGGCTTATGATTAAATCGAGCACTGAATCTGTATTGTGTTCTACTGTATAAAATAAAGGGTATGGTAAACAGAAATAAATACATGTAAATGTACAGAAACGTAAATATAATGTAAATAAATGTATTTAATAATTTATTGTATAGCCTTTCTTCAAACGGCAATGCTCTGTTACTTACTGTATGTATTTAAATTAATTTATAACACATACCCATTTATTATTTATTGCAGCAATCCTTGCACTCTTCCATATCTTGCACCACTTGCTTCCTTGCTCTCAACTTCAGGAAGTCTTTGACTTGTATACACACAGTCCATTGTTGTAGCTACACGTATGCTTCTTACTTGTGTGTACATAATAGCCATATGTTTTTAATTTTTAATCATTCTTTTTGACCTACTGGCTTCTAAATAATAATCATATGTTTGTATTTTTATCTCTACTCAGCTTTTTAGTCCTTGTTTTTGCTGGGGGTACATTTATATCTCCCTGGACATTTTTGTCGGTTCTGGGTTGTTTTTTGTTTTTTTTTTTTTAGAACTGCAAGAAACATACTATACTTGGCCAACAGAGCTGACATGACTATTTATGGAACTGTTAATCTCCCGGGACTTTCACACGGAAGTCCCTAGAGTTTTTACTCAGAATGGAGCCAAAAACAAAGCAAAAAAAAAAGAGGGGAATTTGGGTGTATTGGTCAGGGAAAAAACTAGTTCCCTGACCGGGAATCGAACCCGGGCCGCGGCGGTGAGAGCGCCGAATCCTAACCACTAGACCACCAGGGAGAGTTAGCGATTGGATCGATATAATGAAATATATATTGGCATCGACCCCGATCAGTGTTGCCTGATTATGAAGCGTGTATCTACAAATACAAATAAATCGGTTAGCCTTACCTCAGCGGATATGTGGTACACGGAACACACCACGTCGACTTCCTCCATTCGTCTCAGAAGCGGGAAACTCAGTTACTTTGTCATTAAGTTAGTTAGCTGACTAGCTAACGCTTATATCCTACAACTACCAGTCACTCGGTTACTGTGTCCTGAAGTAAAGTTTATTAACTGACTAGCTAACGTTAAAAATCTACAGCTACCGGAAACACGGTTAGTCAGTCCTGAAGTTAGTTAGCAGATTAGTTAACGTCAATAACCTACAACTATTGGTAACTCTTGTCACAGTTGCTGCGGGCAACAGTGTTGCCGCGTGCGTCTCCATACTTCTTCTGTGCCCGCGATATTTATTAGCATTAGCCTGTGTGGATTTTTCCCTTTTCACTCTTGTGATATTGTGATCACTAGTAATTGTTTTACCGCAGATATCTATAAAACATAATAGTAAACCAACGTAAACGGTTCATATTCATATACAGATGCTTTACAATGATACTTACAGGACCTCGTGGCGCAACGGTAGCGCGTCTGACTCCAGATCAGAAGGTTGCGTGTTCAAATCACGTCGGGGTCAATTCTTTTCGTTGTTTTTTTGCTAACATTTTTTATTATTAAATGCATATAGACATCATAATAAATACGTAAATGTTGGCAATTAATTGGAAATATATAAATATAATTATTTCAAAATGCCTATATAATTATTTGTAACTAATTCATAATTTATTTCTTTTGAGGCTGCAACTAATTATTGTTACCAATTTTGATTTATCTGGTGATTATTTTCTCAATTAGACTATAAAATGTCAAAAATACCAAAAAAAA
>NW_019523566.1:8348-9576 GCF_002814215.2 Seriola lalandi dorsalis | reverse complement strand
CAGCCTTTAAAAGAAGGTGTTTCTGCCCAAGTATTCTGTCCATTCTTGTACCAGTTGTAGGAAGAATGATCAGGTAGACGACAACTGCTGTGACACTTCAGCTCTGCCCATTCCTGATACTGTAAGATGATGACTTGATCACCTGCAGCTGTAGACCTGGTTTTCCAAAGAAGAAAAGGAAATGTAATTTCTATTCAGCATGTAAACATGGATGTCAATTTTTGCCCCTTGGCAACAATATATGGTGAAAAGACTCTAATCTCAATGAGACTTTCACTAATCATTTCACGAGTGGTCTTCATCCAGTGAACAGACGTGTCTGAACACCAATCAAAACCAGTCTGGACAAACATCAGGGATTCACATCCTACAGTAATGGTGAGAGCTGAGAAGAGAATTACCGTCTTGTCCCAATATAAAACCACTTGTCCTCATGCGACCAAAAGTTCACATTTAAGCCATGAGTCATTAGTAAGTGGACCTCTGAGCTTAGATTATAACAGCGCTGTTTCCATGATCTTAAAAATTTGTATGAAAGAAAAAGACAATTCTAATAGAAACGTTACCCATGAGGAACCATGGACACCTGAAAAATATTTTTGATCATTACTATTCACAGTTTCAGTTGGTTGTATTGCTGTGGACACAGTGACCCGTGTAAAAGAAACATGAAATCATGGTGTATAAGATAAAAATTCAAACGAGTGCTAATGTTACTGGAAGACGGTGGAATAAACTCACACACTGAAGGAGAGGGGAAATCCTCGTGTCCTTTTACAGCACAGGCATAACTGTTTTCACCATAAAAGTAAGCTGGTAAAGAACGTGCATCATCCCAAATATACTTTCCACTCTCGTACCAGATGTAGGACGGATGATCAGGTAGAGGACAACTGCTGTGACACGTGACCATGTACAGGGATCAACCAAGCATCTTTCTGATTCGCTCATCTTCACCTGTAAACCTGGATTTATAAAGAAACACACATCATTTTAGACAGAACTGTCAACAGATAAATGATAACAGATTTACAAAGATTCAGGGTTTAACTAATGTAGTTTCCAACAGATATGTTACCTGTGACTGACAAAGTGACTCCAGGTTCACCTGTATATTTCCCTCCTGGTTGGTTTGTAATGAACCTGAACTTGTACTCAGCTGAGTCGCTCTCTCTCAGGTCTGTGATTCTCAGAGTGCAGTCGTTCTCACCACAGTGATACTGAACAC
>NW_019523566.1:972-4357 GCF_002814215.2 Seriola lalandi dorsalis | reverse complement strand
ACAATTAAACAACATATGGAGACACGTTCCATTAATATTAGCATGCATGACAAGTACAGTCTTCTGCATAGTTAAAAATAAATAATGTGACTTACACTGGACATCTACATGTAGAGCTGAAGAGTTGATCTGTCCATAGTGATTCTCACATTTGCAGTAGTAGTTCCCGCTGTCTTCAGAGTTGATGGAAGTGAAATGATAAACTCTTTCTGGTCCTTGAAGCAGTGTTTGGTTCTCCTTGTACCAGGTGTAATTAGCTGCTGGGTTAGCATCACTGCTACAGCTCAGAGTCACTGAACTGCCCTCCACTATCTCACCAGAGGGACTCACTGACACAGAGGGAATCCTTGGAGGATCTGTACATGAATATAGATTATTATAAGTTGACGGTACATTACTTTTGTGGCTCATATTGTTTTCAATACTTTGTGTGTATGGCAAACTTGAGGAGCCCAATCTGAAATCACCTTGGCACCATCAAGGTTATTTTTTCAAAATATGGAGCCCTCCCACTGAAACTACAAAAGACATCATACAGAGGATATCCCGAAAAACAAACTAAACTTCCTGTGTAAAATCAGAGGAGTGTCGCTTTAATGAACTACAATGAATGTGACAGATTTAATCTCTCTAAACCTAATAACCTGTATTTCACTCACATTTCACATCAATAAAGGTCCTTGCTGATCTCCTTCCCAGCACGTTCTCAGCTGTGCAGTAATACTCTCCAGAGTGTGAGGACTGGATGGAACCGAAGGAAAGTGATCCTTTGAGAAACAGATTTCCATTTCTATCTTTGTTGTACCAGGTGTATTTAGCTTCTGGGTTAGCATCACTGCTACAGGTCAGAGTCACTGAACTGCCCTCCACTATCTCACCAGAGGGACTCACTGACACAGAGAGAAGCTTTGGAGGATCTGCAGGATACATTAACAAACATACACAATATCAGAATGCTATCATACCACAAACTTCTAAAGAGAGATTATATCTAGAAAAGACAATAATAAAATTAAATCAAATCACATTTTGGTCAGAACAAATAAGCTTTGTTCACAAAAACCAGATGAAATGTATCAGATATAATATTGAATTTAATTTTCTCTAGACTAGTGGGTTTAAAACTTCCATCAGATTATATCATTCATGAACAAAGAGGTGTAAACTCACACACTGGAGGAGAACGGAAATCCCCATGTCCTTTTACAGCACAGCGATAGTTGTCTTCAGGACCAAATGTGTTTGGATCAAAATATTTTCCTTCTTTATTGTGAACTTCTCGTTCATTCTTGTACCAGATGTAGGAAGAATCACCAGGTAGATGACAACTGCTGTGACAATTCAACCCTGTGCTGGTAGAATCCTGAATGACATTCACCTGGATCTGAAGGTCTGTGAACACCAAACATAAATGTTATTCTACATGATCAACACACACACTAACATTTGAATTTGACTTCCGTTGTAAATGTTACCTGTGACAGACAAAGTGACTCCAGGTTCACCAGTATATTTCCCACCTTGTTGGTTTGTTATGAACCTGAACTTGTACACACCTGAGTCGCTCTTCATCAGGTTTTCTATTGTCAGAGTGCACTTCCTGTTGTTACAGTGATACGTCGCACGATGTGAATACGCTGGGACTCTTCTCAGATCTGAATAAACCCCATCTATCTCTTTCCTAAACCAGAATGTGTCCTGAACTGTAGTAGAAACCTCTTTGATTGTGGATGGGTAGCTGAAGAAACTGTTTATTGCCACCGTTGATCCTTCAAGGGCGCAGATCTGAGTAGAAAAGTAAGTCACTCCCCAGTCATCCTGACCCTGTACCACTGTAACACAGAGCAGCACAAACCACAACCAGATTCACAACAGCACCAGAGAACACATTTATTTTCACTTCCATCTTTGTACAACTGAACTACATTTCCAAAACTAGATCCAGGGATGTCAAACCAGGTGCCATGGAGATCCTGCGAGTTCACACTAGATCATGGAATTTAAAAACTAGAACTAAAGTATTTTAACAGGCATTTCAACTTGTATTTTTACCACTGGGATATTTATCAATGTTGGTGCTTCAGCTTCAGTCATTTAAGACATAAAAGATGCTGTTTTCAAAATCAGGGGTGGAGCAGCAGAGCAGCCTTAAATCAGGGCTGCATTCAGATCTCACACACACACACACACACACACACACACACACACACACACAATGTAAACCCTCATCTGTTAGGCAAAGAAAATAAAGATAAATATAAATACTATACTTTGTCTTTGTCTTAATTGTTTTGTTAAATCAAAATTATGAGACTGTACTAACTCATTTTGATTTACTATCATTTTTAGTAAATCATGTTTGACTGCTCATGGATTTTTCCCTGTTCTTGGTAGAAATGAGCTTCTGTACATGAAGAATAACATCTTTTTCTCTTTATAAGGTCACATGACTTCCTCACCTGAGCGATATTCAAGAGAAAGACTGTTTTACCTTCAACTCCCAGATATAAACTTGATGTAAAGTGATTTTATGTCCACTCTGCCATATTATAATACATATACAGTGTATTGCACTATCAATAATAAAAAAGCCTTTTTTAAATAAAAGTCTGACATCAATTTGAAGCAGCAGCTTTGTGCTTACACTTTAACAATCCAGCGTGATTTTCTGTAGATGCTTCGTGCCGTGAACATATCCATTAACCTACTTCCTTCCTGCAGAACAGAAGTGACATTTTCTCTGCAGACAGATTGGGAAGTCCTGTGTTTTTTTTCAGAGCGCTGCGTGCGCCTGACAAGTGTATTTAATTAAACAAAACAAGATGGAGCAAAGCGGCTGGTGCCGATCAGTCTCAAGAGACTCCCCCCTTCCTCCCCAGACTCCCCACGTAAAAGTGTCTGCAGACAATATGCGTCCGCTTTCATTTATGATCAATAATTCTAGCAAATTAATAAAAAAATAAACATATCCAAGACTTCTACCCTCTTCTACACAACACTTTAACATACAGTGAAGTAGGTAAAAGGATAAATAATCCACAAACCACTGTGTGTTAACAATCCGGACACAACCAGCGCCCAGTTCACTTCACATGTCCAATTTTAAAGAGACAACAGTGAATATTTAGTGTTAAGTATCTGCTCCATTTGTATCACACTGCATCACTTTACAGATGAAATCTAAAACTTGGTGATCTGAAAATGAATAAATGACTTCTTTATACATTTTTCTCTCTTGAACTGACTTAAGGTTTGGTTCAATACCTTACAACATAAATGTAGATACACAATACCTGGCACAGCGAGAAGGATGACGACGACAAATCCACTCGCTGCTGCGGTTAAGCTCTGAGCTGCTCCTCTCATCTCTGTGTGACTTCAAACA
>NW_019523566.1:0-792 GCF_002814215.2 Seriola lalandi dorsalis | reverse complement strand
TGTGGTTTATGCAAAGGTAAACACAGTGCAAGAGAGACGATTTAAAGAGACAGAAGAAAAAGACATTTTTTATTTCTTCCTCTGTGTTGGAGAGTTCAGTGTCTCAAAAAGATGCAAAACAGTCTCCTTCAAAACACAAAGACAGATGCAAGAAAAGTTAACATTAAAGAAAGACACATCAAAGAAAGATTTAAAATGGAATAAAATAGTACATTCAATGACAATTAATGTTGTAAATGACATTAAAATATAGAAAAAGAAAAGATATGTAATGATAAAATAAATCATTTTCATATCAATAGATTAAAATGTATGTAGAGGAGAGCATACAAGAACAACATAGATTATTGTTATGAGCAGGTAAGGCAATAGAAACAATTAAAAAATGAGAATAAAAACAGATTCATAACTCAGAATAAAGCAGCTGTGATAATAAAAACTGGTTAAAGAAAACTCAGGGAAGAAAAAGAACCTGGTGGAGATATTGTATACACAGACAGAAGAGGAACTGACAGTGGAACTGGTGTAATATCAATAAAATATAACTCTTACTCTTACTTACATCTACTGGCAGCATTTGGAAACTACAACTAGATGAGAAGAAAAAAAATTCCCTCCAAAAGGTGAAGTAACAAAATAATGAGCTACAATTTAAAGGTATAAAGAAGAAATGTGAAGGACCAGATCAAACTTTGTCTGTCTTCATAGCTGCTAAATAAAATAAGATGAAAATGAACAGAAAAATCTTTAAAGCTGGAACCAATGTTGTTTTACTTCCTGTTTCCACCAGGT
>NW_019523565.1:0-679 GCF_002814215.2 Seriola lalandi dorsalis | reverse complement strand
AGAGAAAAGTTGACATGAAACAGAAGATGGATCCACAGAGTGGTTGTCATGTTCATCATTGACCTCTCCAGTCCCTCCCTCTGTGATGTAGAGCTCTGTGTAGATCTGCTTCAGAAGGGTTGGGTTTCCTGCTTTAGAGATCCCCTCAAACACAAACTGGAACTTCTTCAGGTTACATTTGAGTTTACGTCGACAAACTGCTTTGTAGCTTTCAGCTCGGTGTTTGCTTTAGTCCCAAAAGCTCTCACCAACCCTCCACTGTTTTACCTCCACCTTCCAGTGAGGACGTTCACAACAGACACAAACACTTTGATTTCAGACCAGGTCCAACAACATGTCGTACAAACTAGTTCTTTTCTACAATAACCTGAGTCTTACTGTCAGTTACAGCTTACATCTGATCAGCTGATGGACGTCGCCCTTTAAAGTCAATGAACCAGCCCTTCGACCCGTCGCTCTTTAAAGACAGACAGCTGGGTTCAGGAGAGTCTGGTCTCTGCTGCTGGATCCTGAAACAAAAACAGAACTGATAAATGTGCATGTTGAATAAAAACTGATGAAAAATATCTTCAATCTTTAAATAAACACAACAACTGACTTTTAGTAAGAAATGTCTTTCTGACTGTTTTAAATTCTGACCTTCCATCAACAGATTGTCTGAATTCACTCTTCATGGACA
>NW_019523564.1:2285-4078 GCF_002814215.2 Seriola lalandi dorsalis | reverse complement strand
GGCCCTCTGTCGGCCCTCGCTTGGCCCTCTGTCGGCCCTGCTGTGTGCAGTGGGCTGTGTGATGACACTGGGACCCTCAGGTCTCCTGGTCTCACTAATGAGGGAAAAGTCCAGATCTGTCCCTCTGTCAGGACTGGTATGGAAATGTGCTGAAGCCTGTGAGCTGGAGGGCAAACCTAAAACAGCACACGCACACAAACACACACAAACACACACATTCATTTATCATTGACACCTGATTCTTCAGCTGTTTTAAAATGTGAAAAATGTCATTCAATAATTTGACACTGAATTTGAATTAGTCCAAGCTCGTCTACAGCTTATTGTGTTCAAACAGAATTCAACACTTATTGATACTGATCAATAGCAACAGATGTGACGTGTTACCGTGGTAACTTGTCATGAAACAGCTGCTACAAACAAAGAGCTAAAAGAGTCTGAAAGCAGCAGCTCAGGTGGAGACAAGTGAGATCAGATCTCACTGTGAATCCTGGAGCTCTGACAAACAGGTTCAATGTTTCTCTGCTCATGAACATTTACATTATTTATAAAAATATTTTAAATCCAGCTTTGTTTACATGCATGTTTTTTCATCAGTCATCTTCTCCTTCTCCTTCGTCTTCTCCTTCTCTGTCTTCAGCTCATCCAGGTGTGTTACCTCCACCTGTAGATCACCACCTGTAAAGTGGGTCTCATGTCACCTGAGTGTCATTGTGTCATTGTATGTGCACATGACAAACTACATTGGACAGAGGGACTGTGGGACTGTTGGACAGTGGGACTGTTGGACAGTGGGACTGTTGGACAGAGGGACTGTGGGAATGTGTGACTGTGGGACAGTGGGACTGTGGGACAGAATTAATCCACATGTGGAGTGGGCGGAGTCTTACCTGACAGGATATTAACTCCAGTCTGAGTCTCTTCCTCTTTTAATTTCCTCCTCAGAAGCCTCCCTATCTACCCATAATGCATTGTGTCCTGACAGAAAACATGTCTGGTTGTTTACCATAGGAAAGAACCAATCAGAGAGAAGAACCAGCAGCTTGTTGTGCTTTGGTTCTGGTTCTTGTTATCTCCTCACTGCTCTCATCAGAGAACAGCTGAAGGTTCTCCTGAGGCCGGACAGAACCGCAGAGGTAGAACCCACAGAGCTGCTGTTCCTCTGAGGAACACACCAACATCATCATCATCATCATCATCATCATCATCATCATCACAGTTCAGACTACCTCTGACATTATCAGCACAGAGCTCTGACAGTTGGACTCATACCTGTGACATGATGCTCAGGATAATATTATAATATTATATTATTATATAATATCTGATATAAATATCAGATCTGATCTGGATCAGGACTGTATATTATTATTATTGGATTTTTAAAACTCGTCAGACCCAGTCTCTGAGATCCAGCCCCGATCTCTAAGATCCAGACCCGGTCTCTGAGATCCAGACCCAGTCTCTGGGATCCAGCCCCGATCTGTAAGATCCAGACCCGGTCTCTGAGATCCAGACCCGGTCTCTAAGATCCAGACCCGGTCTCTGAGATCCGGCCCCACCTTTAAGATCGAGACCCGGTCTCTGAGATCCAGACCCGGTCTCTAAGATCCAGACCCGGTCTCTGAGATCCAGACCCGGTCTCTGAGATCCAGACCCGATCTCTGAGATCCAGACCCGATCTTTAAGATCCAGACCCGGTCTCTGAGATCCAGACCCAGTCTCTGAGATCCAGACCCGGTCTCTAAGATCCAGACCCAGTCTCTGAGATCCAGACCCGATCTCTAAGATCC
>NW_019523564.1:0-1674 GCF_002814215.2 Seriola lalandi dorsalis | reverse complement strand
AGATCCAGACCCGATCTCTAAGATCCAGACCCGGTCTCTAAGATCCACACCCAGTCTCTGAGATCCAGACCCGATCTCTAAGATCCAGACCCGGTCTCTGAGATCCAGACCCGGTCTCTGAGATCCAGACCCGATCTCTAAGATCCAGACCCGGTCTCTAAGATCCAGACCCAGTCTCTGAGATCCAGACCCGGTCTCTAAGATCCAGACCCGATCTCTAAGATCCAGACCCAGTCTCTGAGATCCAGACCGGATCTCTAAGACCCAGACCCAGTCTCTAAGATCCAGACCCGATCTCTAAGATCCAGACCCGGTCTCTAAGATCCAGACCCGGTCTCTAAGATCCAGACCCAGTCTCTGAGATCCAGACCCGGTCTCTAAGATCCAGACCCGATCTCTAAGATCCAGACCCGGTCTCTAAGATCCAGACCCAGTCTCTGAGATCCAGACCCGATCTCTAAGATCCAGACCCGGTCTCTAAGATCCAGACCTGGTTTGAGCTTCAGTTTACAAACTCTACATTTCATTTGTCATGTTCATATCAAAAAAACTCTGGAGATGTTCTGGAGTTGCTTTTTTTCCTCTTTGGATGGATCTGGACCAGCTGGTCCCAGGTGTGAAGGATCAAACTGACCTGAGGTCTGTGGAGTTGATACATTCCTCTGCTCAGATTCAACATGGACGCCTCTCTGAGTGACCTCTGACCTCCGTCCTCTTGTGATGGTGATGTGGGGGTCACTGCCCCCCCCAGCTACAGGATGTATTTTACTGCTCAAACATCATGTGACTTACTCATGATGCTTTTTAGCCTTTTAGTAAAAGACCTGATGAAGATCCTCCAGTCCGCACCGCCTCCAGCTCATGGAGATGTTACTCTATTATAAAAGTGTGATTTACGAGACCTCAGATCATCAGTGTTTTGATACACACTGTGGTTTGTGTTTGTTCATTTGATTCATCATCAAGTTAAAATATGAAATATCAGTTATAGATGTTGTTTTGATGTCTGGCATGAGGAGGAGCCTTTTTCTTTTTTCTGTTTTATTTAATTGAACATTGACTCCCTTCAGTTTTTCTGGGCTGAATGAAGAAGCTGTTCAAAGACTATCAGTAACTTTCAGCCCAAACAATGACAGTTGGACAGAGGGACTGTGGGACAGAGGGACTGTGGGACAGAGGGACTGTTGGACAGAGGGACTGTGGGACTGTGGGACAGAGGGACAGAGGGACTGTGGGACTGTTGGACAGAGGGACTGTTGGACAGTGGGACTGTTGGACAGTGGGACTGTGGGACAGAGGGACTGTTGGACAGAGGGACTGTGGGACTGTTGGACAGAGGGACTGTTGGACAGAGGGACTGTTGGACAGAGGGACTGTGGGACAGAGGGACTGTGGGACAGAGGGACTGTTGGACAGAGGGACTGTTGGACAGTGGGACTGTGGGACAGAGGGACTGTTGGACAGTGGGACTGTGGGACAGAGGGACTGTGGGACAGAGGGACTGTTGGACAGAGGGACTGTGGGACAGAGGGACTGTGGGACAGAGGGACTGTTGGACAGAGGGACTGTGGGACAGAGGGACTGTTGGACAGAGGGACTGTGGGACTGTTGGACAGAGGGACTGTTGGACAGAGGGACTGTTGGACAGAGGGACTGTGGGACAGAGGGACTGTG
>NW_019523563.1:24276-27383 GCF_002814215.2 Seriola lalandi dorsalis | reverse complement strand
GTCCATTCAAACAGTGATGGACTGATGACGACCAGTAACGAACGATCAGTCAGAGCACAGACATCAAAAAAAAGAAAGAAATAAAGAATAAAAGAAAGAAAGAAATACAAAACAGAAAAAACTAAAAGCAAAGAATCAGGTTCCATCTGTATGACACTCAAACCCCTTTAACGTTAAAGAAATGATTGATGTACAGGTGTGACGCATCCATCTTTTTCTTTATCTTTTAATTAATTTGTCCTGTTGCAATCTAATATATAATCTAATATATAATCCAATCTACAATCTAATATAATCTATAATCTAATATATAATCTAATATATAATCTAATCTATAATCTAATATATAATCTAATATATAATCTAATCTATAATCTAATATATAATCTAATATATAATCTAATCTATAATCTAATATATAATCTAATATATAATCTAATATATAATCTAATCTATAATCTAATATATAATCTAATCTAAAAAGTAATTCTTTCCGTCCTGCAGATCCAATCCGGTCGTCCACTGTGGATGTTTCTGCTTTTAACCACTTTCTAGTAACATCTTTCCTGCTAACCCTGAATGTTCCTCAGGTTTAATAAAGTACTAAAGTACCTACCGATTATTATCATTTGGAGAATTTCCTGGAGAACCTTTAGAACCTCCCGCCAGAGTGAAGTTAGTAACGGACACGACCAGAATATATGAAGATGATTTCCCCCTGAGAACCCACACGGCCTCCAGCTGCTGGAAGTCGAGATGTCTGTGTCAGTGATTTCAGCTCTTGGTTGAAAAAGGTCCATGTGAACAGACTGTTCACCTGCAGCTTCATCAGGAAAGCGACGCTGATCTGGAGTCTGTCGTGAACATCAGTAATGTCTCACGATGCTCTGCTTCCTTTGCGTCCTCGCAGCAGAAGAACCAGTTGGATTACTTCCCCGGCAGAGAGCGCCGCTCCAGCTCCCAGTCGTACATCGGACGTCCCATCGAGCTGGACAAGATCCTGTTGTCGAAGGTCAAAGTTCCCCACACCTTCCTCATCCACTCGTACACCCGACCCACCGTCTGCCAGCACTGCAAGAAGCTGCTGAAAGGCCTGTTCAGGCAGGGGCTGCAGTGTAAAGGTGAGCAGCACCTCCTCTAACCTTTCCCAACCTGCTAACAGCATTTAGGTGTTTATGTGGCCCGACGTGTGGCCATTCAAACCTGAAGGGGTCGTCCTCTGAAGCAGGAAGCTCAGAGCTCCTATCCTCTGATTGGCTCAGAGGAGAGAGGAGATGGGAAACTGCTGAAGCAAACATCAGACTGTGTGTTTTAATGTTTTGCTGTTTTTAACCAGAACCACGACGGTTCCCCCGACCCTCTCCCACGTGACGGGAAAAAGTATTTTACTAAACTTTAAATGACATACATATACAGTAGTTTATTAAACGCCTCATTGACCTTTATCAGTGTCCTCTCTCTGTGGATCAGAGCAGAGAGCGCTGGAGATTAAACATGGTTAATGTCTCTGAAACTGGCTGGAGAATAGAAAGGTTTCGTGTCAGTGTTGAGTCAGATCGATGAGGTGAGGTTTCACATCCCGCAGCCGACACATCTCGCCACTGTGACCTCAGCCGCGCTCTCTCCCAGGACGGGCTGTGTGGGTTCTGTTCAAGCTGTAAAGGTTGTTGTGGTTGTGGTCACCTCCTTGTTACAAGAAACGACTTTTGGTAAGAGACGCTACGGGAACCTGTAAGTTCATCGATTCACCTCAGCCTCCTCCCCACGACCTCTGACCTTTCCTGGTCGTCTGAAAACACTGAAGTATTTCCTGTTTACTTAGTGAATGAATGGACATTTTCAGCTGTTTGAAACAGTGACCTCCTGTGACCTCCTGTGACCTTCTGTGACCTTCTGTGACCTCCTGTGACTCCTGTGACCTTCTGTGACCTTCTGTGACCTCCTGTGACTCCTGTGACCTTCTGTGACCTCCTGTGACTCCTGTGACCTTCTGTGACCTTATGTGACCTCCTGTGACCTGATGACTCTCCTCTTCTTCCCTCAGATTGTAAATTCAACTGTCACAAACGATGTGCTCCCAAAGTGCCCAACAACTGTCTGGGAGAAGTTTCTAGAAATGGAGGCAAGTTTCTACACGAACAAACTCTTTGTTAAAAGATACAAGTGAAAATCCTCGTCGAGCCACAGACATTAACCTCACGTCTACCTGAAAACATCCACAGAGCTCCTGAGCCCGGGGGCGGAGTCGGACGTCGTCATGGTGGAAGGTTGCCTGGACGACCACGACGTGGACAGAGGCGGCGGCCTGTTGGACGACATGGATGATGCACTGACATCAGAGGGGGGGCTGTTGCTGGAGGCGGGGCCCAGCGACCTCTGCGACCTGCACGACCCCGACCTGGACGACTCCAACCGGGCCATCAGGTACAACACACACACACACACACACACACACACACACACACACACACACACAGAGTAGATCTGAGGTTGTGCTTTGTCCCGCCCCCTGCAGCCCGTCCACCAGTAACAACATCCCTCTGATGCGAGTCGTTCAGTCCGTCAAACACACGAAGAGGAAGAGCAGCAATGTGATGAAGGAGGGCTGGATGGTCCACTACACCAGCAAGGACACTCTGGTACCAGAACCTCTTCGCCTGTCTGCTTGTTCTTCACCTGTCCGTCCACCTGTCCGTCCACCTGTCCGTCCACCTGTCTGTCCACCTGTCTGTCCACCTGTCTGTGATTATAACCACATCTTGAAATGTTAAATTCACACAGCGTGCAGTAAAGAGACAAGATAACAGTGAGGCGGTGGAAAAGCGTGTGTGCATCAGTGATGAGCCTCTCTGACATCACGCGTGTTGGTTATGAACCGTGTGTCGTGGCGGAGAGACACCGGGCGGCGCGCTGCGTCTGCTCAGATTCATTTAGTCTACAGTCGTAAAATCCTCTTGTCAAGTGAGTGTCAACTGGAACATCAGTCAGAAGAACCACAAAATCCAACATGGCTGCTAGGAGCAACAACATTAGTGTCAGACACACGTCGCTGCTCGACCTCCATCTGTGGACCAGTTGTTTGTTTGTGCGAAACACAATGTCGATAA
>NW_019523563.1:15566-23359 GCF_002814215.2 Seriola lalandi dorsalis | reverse complement strand
AAGTTAGTTTTTAGTTCTTGCATGAAATCCACTCACCTCTTCATACTGATCCTGATTTTAGCTTCACGAAACTTAATGTTGGATGGATGACACCATCAAAATAGATGTAGAGAAGTTCATTTGACCAGAGATGCATATTTTAGTTCAGCCTGAACATAAATTACATTATGAGAAAAAAAGCATCAAACTTCCTTTACTCACCTAGAGCTGCCTCCAGAGGTGGAAAGTAACGCTTTTGTTTTGCCTTTGTTTATATAGCTTCTTTTTTTCTTTTGATGTTAGCATGCTATCTAGCTATCTCCGTCTTGTCACTTTCCGATACCGAGTCAGTAGTGTCCAGTCTGCCCTGAAGAAGTAGCTGCTCAGAGCACATGTTATAACCTCTTGTCTTATGAACACAGCTAAGACTGGTAAATAAACAGCTGTTAATGCTAACGTTGGCTATGTAGCAGTTGCAGAACTTAGAAATAGCTTTAAGAAATTTATGAATCTGGCTGGACATCCGGTGCTAACTGCCGACTGTTTTCTTCACTCCTTTACCCTGTTTTCTTTGTGTGCTATAGACACATCTTGGTTGATAGCTTAAGGTTGTATTTCCAGTCCTAGCTAAGGTAAGAACATGAGGTGTGTGGATGGTGCAGAAGAAGAAGCACTATTGTCCACTATTGTAGAGACTCCCAGCTTGGCCTCCATTAAACAACTGCCAGTGTTGTTGGGTGGGAAGCTGGTGAGGGATCGCACTCAAATACAACAACAACAATTACACTGTACCTGTATATTCTGTCTGCAGGAGATCCCTCTGTCAGAGATCTTGTCTCTGGAACCGGCCCAGACCTTCTCTCTGCTTCCCGATGGAGCCAATCCTCACTGCTTTGAGATTGCCACGGCGTCGCTGGTCTACTACGTCGGCGAGAACCTGCAGAGAGCCGAGTCGTCCGTGACCGGCAGCAGCATTCTGGTGAGACGGAGCTAATGTGCTGATCCACTGCATCAGTGTAGGTAGCTCCTCACTAAGAAACATTTAATTCAATAAATTATTTTACGATCATGTCTGTGACCACATACAACCACCTGTTATCAGTTTAATACTTAGACATCAACTGATCTATCTCCATGACAACTGAGCAAACTTCCTCTTACAATTGACGGACTCTTATGAAACAGACATAGTTTTTTTTAAAGGTGAAAAATGAACTCTCCAGGAGCATCTAGAGGATCAGATGAACCTTCACAACCTAAAAACAGCAAACAAAGACAAGAACGGTTAATAAACCAACTTAACTGGTCCAAACCAACCAGTCCTCCAACCTGAGCGACCAGAAGGTTGTTTGTTCCCATAGGAGTGTCTCCTGACATAGCGCCCCCTGCGGCAGCAGGTGTACCAGACCTTAGTTGTCATGGTTACAATAATAAATACGCAGAACGTACCAACTGTGGAGTACCGCACCATCATCATCACCATGGTTACAGCTATAGGCTTTCATGGGTTTGTTGGTTTACAGTGATAACAACATGGTTAACTTTGTTGAATGCACCGGCCTCCTGTATGAAAGTTGCTTGTTTTGTTGACCCGTCCATCCACCACAACTTCCTCCTGACGTGGACTTTGTCGCTCTTTATACTACAGCTGTGTCCCAGTTCAGGGGCCGCATCCTTCAGAGGACGTGGTCTACGAAGGTGCGGCCCTTCATACCCGTCGTAGACCGCGAAGCCCGAACTGAAACGGTCTGGTCTACAGAGGATTTTCGCTGTGCGTCACCAGCTGCGTCTCAAAGCGAAGTTCCTGTCGCCAAGCAACCGTGACAACATGTAACTTTTTTTCACAAAAATTTGAGGTTTCAAGTCTCTTGGTTTTAACAGTTGTACCGTTAGCTGTTGAACTGAGCTGAAACCCAATACTTACATTTAACAGTGTGATCCTCAGACTCTCTGTCAGGGTTGTTTGCTTTCGTTGACCAGGAAATGGCAAACGAAATGGGGCAGTCTAGTTTCGCCACTGACACGATTGGTCTTCAAATGCAGCCTCCAAAGGATAAGGCCCCTGAATCGGGACACAGGGTTAGGGTTAGACTTCCTTTAAGTCTTCACATTACTCAAACGCAATTACAGACGTCTTCCAAAAAATAAACCAGAAAAGGTTGCACCTCTGGTTCTCCAGGTTCTCCATCAGTTTTTGCTGGCTGGTTTCAGGTCAGTGGCGTGGGGCAGGATGTGGCTCGGATGTGGGAGATGGCCATCCAGCACGCTTTGATGCCAGCTGTTTCCACAGGAATTTCCCATAGTTCTCACCGCAGTGGACACAGTAAGACACCATTACAGCATTACAACCTGTGTACATATTACTAATATAGTAGTATTTGTCTTTTTAAGTTGTCTTTTCATGTTTTTATTTGAGTTTTATATTTAGTTTTTAAAAGGTTTGGTCTCATCTTTTGGAGATAAAGGATTTAATTGCTGAAAGTTGAAAGTTCACATCAAGTTGAATAAGTTTTAAGGTAAACTGTATGAGACATCAAACATTTTGCGTTAATGCTGACACGTGAATTTGTATCATCAGTTTACAACAAACTGCCTTGACCCTGTTTTGTCAATCACACTATTTTAATCGATTGGGAAAATGAGTAAAGGTCTGAACCCTAAACTAGATTCAGACATACCTGTCAAGTTTCAGCGTTACTGTCTCAGTTCAAAACTTCTCATCACAGCCACAATGAATATTCAGTGTGGAGTACCACAAGGCTCAATTCTGGTTCCACTACTACTACTACTACTGAAGACAACATTAATTTTCATCACTATGCAGATGACTCCTGACTCTATATACAGGAGTTGTTGATGACCTGACCCCTCTGCCTGTGTGTCTGTGTGAATGTATCTTCTAATATAAAAAATACATTTGCAAGTTCTTTTCTGTTTCAGATTAACCAACATAATGTTCAAGTTTGCACCACAAGTTGTTGATATTTGTCAGCTCTTGTGCGACCTACAGTTATGCACACACTCATGTTGTGCAGCCAAACTTTATTCAAATCCACAGAACTTTATTTCAAATTCTAGTGAAGATCCCAAGATCTGCTTATTTGGGGTTGGGTCCAGACATCCCTCATGTTTTACAGCTCCTCATGGGGGATCCTGAGGTGTTCCCAGACCATGATCTCACCTGCGTGTTGTGGGTCTATGTTGAGGCCTCCCACCAGTTGAATGAGGCTGGAAGACTTACAGTGGAAGGCCCGTTAACATAATATTACACTTATCCCGGAGCACTCTTGGGGGCCCTCTGGTGGCCACAGGGGCCCTGAACAGGCACTAAGTTTGCTTATGCCTCTGTATATGACACTGTCAGCCATTTTTCCAGCCTTGAATCTACTTGGGGATAAATAAAAGAGCAATAAAGGCAGTGTTCTGTCTCCTCTTTTTACTTTCATATGAACCAGGGACGTGCTTCACTCTCCCTGCAGCCGTCAAAATGTATTTGGAAGGAAACTGGACAAATATAAATGTCATTACGGGCTGTGAACGGGCTCTTCACACATTTCCAGGTATTAATGTTCATGTTGCAGCTGAATCCTCCTGCAAACTCTCAGATGCCCTCAGGGCCGTGGACACCCACACACACACACACACACACACACACACACACACACACACACACACACACACACACACACACACTCACTCACAGATCCCATCAGAGATATTTCAGACCTCCACTGACGTCAAACTGATCATGACTAACGCTTGGCTGTGGACGCAGCACCTTCTCTGACTGTGTGTGTTCACCTGTGGGGAAAGTACATTAAAATAAGACGGCGTCTCGACTGCCAGAAGGCAACAGACTTCAAGTTTAGAGCATTTAATATTAATGCACAGTAAATATAGTGATAGCCAGAGTAAACACACAGGTTCATCTGTAACAGAAGCTGCAGGGAACTGTGTATGAGGGTTTGTCATTCACTCTGATCGTGTTTGTGTCTCATCAACAGAGGAAGTTTCCATCAGTATCTCTGTCTCCAACTGCCAGATCCAGGAGAATGTGGTGAGCACACACACACACACACACACACACACACACACACACACACAGGTGTAGCAGTGTATATATGCAGGTAAAGCATACTGAATCTCTGGGCATTGGGATTTATCACACACGACCTAAAAGCTCCAAATTGTTAATCTAACCTTGTGCAAAATGTTCATGTTTACATTATGAATGAATGCACTTTGTATTTAATTTGACCAACATGTGATGAAAGGTACATAATTAAATATGTTGTTTTTACCTTGGAATATGGGTCGATGTCTCTTCGGGTTTTCATTATCCATCGATTGTGAAGCATCAGCTAGAAACGTCTCTGTGTTTATGTGACGTGTAACCTGAAACACAGCAGTACGACATCATTCTTTCAGTGACAGCATTTGGGTTTCCCACCCTGAGCGTGACGTCAGAGGAAAATGGCCGCCGTGTGAATATGGTCTAACAAAAATAGGCGCGACGCCGAATCTCTAGATCACGTGATGCACACGCCACGCAGCCGTTACATATTGGGGCAGATCCAGATAATTTAATATGAATTGTTGTCAGTCCCCGTCCAGTTCATCATTAAATCAATCAATATATCTGAAATTTGTTGAATATTGGCCAATATATTGTTCTGAGCTTGATGCAGGAGGGCGGAGACTGTTGCTGGGTTACTTCTGTTGTTGGTTCCCTCTTTAACTTTCTGACACAAGTTTAGGATGATGAATGCCTTCGCCCTCCTCGACCACCAGACACTGCCTCCTCTTCCTCCTCTTCCTCCTCCATCGAATCCTTTTCTGCTTTTCATTCACTCACATTCGTCTTCTCGTCTTCGAGGACGTGTCACATTTTTGTTTTTTCCCGGAGCAGGTCGACATGTTTCAAACACATTTACATGATAAAGATTTACATAAGGCTTAAATGTCTGCAAACTCCCTTCATGCAAATGGAACTGCAGAGAACATCAAGTCCCATTTCCACGCAGACGTGCACCTCGCCGTCTCCAAGGTGAGCACGTCTTCAAGCACCTCAAATGGAGATTACTGTGATTACTCACTCAGCCAAACGGTTTCCATAGCGACAGATGGTAATTAGGCAGCGAGCTCGGGGAAGGGGGAGGAGGTTTATAATATTGTATTTCTGTCCTCTTTGCTCGAGGTGTGATATTAGGCTGTCAGCTAACGGGGGAGAAAAGGGAGACGTGATTGCAGACAAATGAAGGAGAAAATATTTTGCAGTTTTGGTGTCAAAGCTGTGGCAGAACACTGACGCTGTGTAGTTACACTCAGGGAGGCGCACAGTAGGCTCTGCTCCACTGAAACCTTTTTCTGAAAGCTCCTCCACCAGGTGACGAATTGATGCAACTCACTTTTTTTTTTGTTTTTTTGTTGGACCCACTTTCTGTCAGCCTGCCTGGCCTTCCTCCTCAGGTTTCCATCAGAGGAGCTTCGCCTGAACTCTCAGCAGCTCGTGAGCTTCTGGCTTCAGGTGTTTCTGTGCGTTTTCACTGTAAATACAAGTTGGAGAGCATCAAGTCAAGATGCTGTTTCGGACCACACTGCTGCTGGTTCCTGCACAGCTGATTTCTCCCACTGGCGACATCTTTTCCCAAAAAGAAATGTTGATTTCTACATTATTTCTTAAATTCACCTTTTGAAGGATACCTGCATATAACATAAAAAAGTGTTTTATATCAGTGTTCAGAACAGTCTCAGCTGTTTCTATGACAACGCCCCTCACTGTGCAAACACATCATTCGGCCCAAATGCTGAAAAACTGAAGCCTAGTTTTTGAAAGTCTTCAAACGTTTTGTGAAAACAAACTTTACTGATGTGGATGAATTGTTCTGGAGCTTCAGATGTGTTCACCAAAGTCTAAAGCTTCATAAAAATAGTTCAATATGTGAGTAAAATAGTAGATAAATGGATAATAAATGCCTAGAGGTCGTAGTTGTTGTCTTGTCTCTCAAACCAGATCTTAGAGGCTGAGAGTCACGTCTGATCTCATGAGAACATGTGAGAGAAAGTGGAGAGTCCACAGATTCTAACAACATATTTCCATGCTGTGTTATTGCAAAGATATTAATAGAAACATCCGTCAACCTCAGAGGGTTAAGGCCTTTCAAGGCCTGCAGAAACTCTGCAAAAACTACTTGAGTCTGGACCCAGTTCCACCTCCAGCTCCTTTAAACTGGAACCTGCTGTCGACCCTTTACTTGAACCATGATGAGTGACTGTTGTTGTGTTTCTCAGGACATCAACTCCGTGTACCAGATCTTCCCTGACGAGGTTCTGGGCTCAGGACAGTTCGGCATCGTCTACGGAGGTGAAAGATATCAATGAAAACCAATAGAGATGATAAGACCAGTGATGTTTGGGCAAGAGACAGATCATGGACGGATGAATGAATGGATGGATTAACCAATTAAAAAAATGACTGATTCAAGGTCCTCACATTCATTTTACACAGAGAAAAACAATGGCAGTTTTTCTGAAATCACAAACAAAAAACACTTTAAAACTAATGTAACTTCATCTTTCTACAGAAGCTCTGAGAGGCAGGTGTTTCGCTGTTTTGGTTCTTGCTTAAACTCGAGTCACTTTTCAAACAAATGTTCACTGGTTTCATCATTTTCATTTTTCTCATGTAAAACCAAATTTAATATTTTAAGGTTTTGAGCTGTTGATCAGACAAACCAGATATCACCTGGGGCTGTGGGAGCTGGGATCAAGATTTCTCTGCAGCGTTTTCCATCAGAGCGTCTGATCGATTGGAAGAGAAAATAACCGTCAGATTAAAAAAGGAAAATAATCAGTAGCTGCAGAAAAAAACACACGAAAGAAATATGGAAAATATCTCAGGAACCAAAAGAGGATGTGTGCAGGGGAATGGTTGTGTGCATAAGGGTAAGAAATGATGAATAAACCACATTTGACTGAAGGGCCGTCACATGACTTTACCTCTTGTTGTTTATTTTATATGAAAAAAAAAAACCTTTCAGGGCTTCTGTATATTTCAGACTTTGTACCTGAAATGAAATGAAATCTGCAGGAAGTAAAGTCTAATGTGGACAAGTACAGTCTGTATAAAGGGGAAAAAGTATTCTGTAAAAGTCTTAATATTTGTCTTTAGTATGACTTTTTCTTGATATTCTGACGTTTTTTATGTTCATGCTGCCTGTTTTTGTGTGTGTGTGTGTGTGTGTGTGTGTCTGTGTGTGTGTGTGTGTGTGTGTGTGCAGGTAAACACAGGAAGTCTGGCCGCGACGTCGCCATCAAGATCATTGATAAACTCCGCTTCCCCACCAAACAGGAGAGTCAGCTGCGCAACGAAGTGGCCATCCTGCAGGTACACACACACACACACACACACACACACACACACACACACACACACACACACACAGGAGGAGCCTGTTGGCAGTGAGTGAGACTTCCTGTCGTGAACGACTTCATTACCGTGGCAACACCGTGGGGGTGTGACATCCTGTAATATTTCAGCGCTGCTCAACCTGCAGAAGCTGCGGCTGCGACACACACCTGCACAGAAACACTGCGGTTTGTATCTGCTCTGTTCTGCCGGCGGGAAACTCTGAGGAATAAAATGATTCACTTCAAAATCAATTATCCATCGATTCTCTTAACGAACCTGAAAAAAACGAAACAAGTCTGTGTCTGAAGTTGTTGCCATTCTCCTCTGGTGCAATGTAGCTAAGCAGATTTACTGTTTAATTCTAGCTGCAGGTAATTCCTCCCCCTCCCCCTCCTCCCCCTCC
>NW_019523563.1:12774-15484 GCF_002814215.2 Seriola lalandi dorsalis | reverse complement strand
GAGTCTGCACCACCCGGGCGTGGTCAACCTGGACTGCATGTTTGAGACGCCGGAGCGAGTGTTCGTCGTCATGGAGAAGCTTCATGGAGACATGCTGGAGATGATCCTGTCCAGTGAGAAGGGGCGGCTGCCGGAGAGGATCACCAAGTTCCTCGTCACGCAGGTGTCACACACACACACACACACACACACACACACACACACACACACACACACACACACACACACACACGTGCGTTACCTTGAGTGGCACAATTTCCACTTTAAACTGTGACTTTTATTTTATCTCTTCACTATTTCTGCTTTTATTCCTCCACGCCCGGCGACATTCAGAGTGGCAGCCATTTTGTTTTCTGGTCGTCCGTCCGTCCGTCTCACTCCTGAGGTCACGATGTCTCAGTAACACTTTGAGGGAACTTCTTCAAATTTGGCACAAACATTCACTTGTACATGAAAAAAGAATCTTTTACACGTGGCCCTAACCCATTTTCTGTTCGAGGATGAACTGATGGTCAAAGGTCAAAGGTCACGTTTTTGGTGACCTCACAAAAGATGGTTTTAGCCGTGTGAACGCAGTATCTCACACCTTGAGAGAATTTCTTCAAATTTGGCACAAACATTCCCTACGACTCATGAACTCATTAGACTTTGGTGGTTAAAGGTCAAAGGTCAAGGTCACAGTGACCTCATAAAAACAGATTTTAGCCGTAACTCCAGACTTCACAGCAATGGTTCATATTCTCTCTGACTCTGGATAAACAGGAAGTGACCTGGAACTAGTCTTGAGTGGCGGAGGGATACGACGGCGAGAAGGAGGTTCTAGTTTTGTTTTGTTTTGTTTTTCTTTCTTTTGTCCCGCGTTGCTCGGGGAGTTGCTTCGCTGTCTCTGTGTTTTGAACAATGACAATAGAGACACTTGCCTCTCCAGAGATGTTTCAAAACGTCATTCACACAAAAACTTCCACAGAGAAAAGTTTGAATTCTTTGCTGTGTGTGTTTCTGTGTCGTGGTCAGATCCTCGTGGCTTTACGTCACCTTCACTTCAAGAACATCGTCCACTGTGACCTGAAACCTGAGAACGTCCTGCTGGCTTCTGCAGACTCCTTCCCACAGGTATCTGCTGTGTGTGTGTGTGTGTGTGTGTGTGTGTGTGTGTGTGTGTGTGTGTGTGTGTTGATTTTTACTTGAAGAGGATTAGGCTCTTTCTGTCACAGAAAACACATAATAAAGATGAATTCGACTGATGGTATTATTATCACATATATATATTTATATATATATATATATATATGTATATATATTATATTGTTGTTGTGAATTCTTTTGGCCACAATAATCCTGTGGTGAAAATCTGATGGTGACAGTTCTCGTGCAACAATCCAACATGACGTCTTCAAATGTTTTAATCCTGCAGCTGAAAACACAAAGTGATTTCTCTCTTTTTGAGAAACTGGAAACAGGAAGTGCTTTGGTTTAAAAATAAATATATAATCTAAATAGTCATTTTTTTAGTCATACTTCTTTTTGTTGATTGACTAATGGATCAGTCGCTACAGCTCTCCCTCTTGATTGTTTGTGATGTGAGTTTCTTTGTTGACGTATTCTGACGTGGTGCGCAGATTTATTTCTTAAACCTTAAAAAGTTTTATGAACCTGTATCATATAAGTCGCTTTGTTTGACTCATAAACTATTCAAATATACTGTATTTTGTCTCTAATGGTTTCCCAGACTGTTTGCATTTACTACATGCACTAAGATGTCTGGTCATGTTCAGGGTTTTTCTGTTGTGTGAGAACGAGAGAGTGGAGATGCATTCATTAGCTGACATTTCATTTTTTTTGTGTAACAACTCGCTAACGTTAACTGAACTTGACGACATTCGCATTTCGTTTGTTTCCTGATATTTGAGAGTAGCAGGATGTGCAGATGAGACACAGTAAGTAAAGTGTGTGAGAAATCAACAGCCGGCCTGATGCATCATTAGAGATAACAGTTAGTCTGACACAAACAGCTATTTCTGGAGAGGAGACTGAAAACTGTAGAAAGCTGCTAATAGTTGCACTGACAGCTAATGGACTGTCTGTGTCTGCTTTTGTTCGCTTGCCTGTGTTCTCCACCTTCCTCTGTGTGTTGTGTGTTTCTGCCAGTGTGTCCTTTTGGTCTCTCTGTTTGCATCACCTGTCAGAAACAGCAGTGAACGTTTCTGTGCTGCGTTCACTGTCTCTGTCCTGCAGCCTCGGGTCTTCCTACGCTTCCTGTTGGTGTTGTTGAGACTGTCAGGACATGGTTAGCTTAGCTTTAGCTCAGGGGAAAGCTGCTAACCTAGCTCTGTCCGAAGAGAAAAAAACAAAACCACCTTCCAATGGCTCCAGAACGGTCTGATTTTGGTTTTTAGCAACTGGAGCTAAAGTTAGCACGGATCTGTTTGTTGGTGGATAACCTGCTGTCAGACCAGGAGAGGTGTGTGGCTCATTGATCTCCAGATATTCTCAGACATCAATCATGTGTCGATCAGGAATCCGAAACACAGAAGTCGCTGTTTTTCCGGTTGTGTGACACCAACACTTAAAAACAGGGTCAGTCCTCCCACGTTCGAACATGTAGAGTCTGGACAGAGAGAGAGAGTGTGATGTTGTGCAGCAGTGGAGAGTCGATGACAGAGGAGAACTGATTCATCACAACATGATCACAATCAGAGCCAAGGTATCC
>NW_019523563.1:8822-12026 GCF_002814215.2 Seriola lalandi dorsalis | reverse complement strand
GCCAGTGTAACAGGTAGTGGTGCATTATGGGTTGTTTATGGCCTTCATCTTGCTCCATTCTGTTTAATTAAGTCTAAAAGTGTTTTATTATCCCAGTTTAACATGGTGGAGCTTCTGAAGGCTCCTGAAACGTGGCGTCTCATGACGTCTTTACTGCAGAAATGAACCAGGGAGAAAATCTGTCAAACAGCTGGAAGTCGCGGCTGCGACAGGCGAACATGGAAAATCGTGTAAACATAACGCCAGACGGGGTTTTGTGTGACAGATTTCTTTATCCTCCTGCTGCAGGTGAAGCTTTGTGACTTTGGTTTCGCTCGGATCATCGGTGAGAAGTCGTTCAGGCGTTCAGTGGTCGGCACGCCGGCGTACCTCGCTCCAGAGGTCCTCAGGAACAAAGGCTACAACCGCTCCCTGGACATGTGGTCGGTCGGAGTCATCATCTACGTCAGGTAGGAGGAGAACCTAAGTTTTATTTACGAAACAACAAAGATTATATATAAAACTCAATGTTTCCACCTCTGCTGCAGCCTCAGCGGGACGTTCCCTTTCAATGAAGACGAAGACATCAACGATCAGATCCAGAACGCTGCCTTCATGTACCCTCCTCACCCCTGGAAGAAAGTCTCCCAGGAAGGTATGTAAAATGACGGACCTCAACCTCGCAGCGCGAACATCAGCGAGGAGAAACCTGGACCCGGTCTGGATCTCAGGGAAGACCTGGTTCCTCCTGCAGGGTTCAATTCATTTTTAATACCACATAGAACGTCATTTAAAACCTGTTTCATTGGAATCACCTGTAATCAATTCTACTTAACAAGTGCCTGAATTTATTGACAAAGGTCCCAGCAGAATATAATACAGTAATAAAAAACAATGATTACCAACAACATCATTAATTCATCACTAAACACAACCTGAACAAATCGATTGGAGAATTGACCACTGACATTTTGTAAGCAACAAAGGACAAGGGAAAATATTGATTGATAAACCTGGATCAGGCCTTGAGCCCCGCCCACCACCTGTGGCTCCAGGTGGACAGGTGAAAGAGCAGAGAGCATCATGATGGTGAGAGGAGGAAACATCAGAGAGACTCAGAGGAGGAGTCTGAGACCAGAACCAGAGACTAGCAGACGGATCAGAACAGTTAGCTAGTTAGCATCTTTTATTTGTGTATGTTGTTTGTTAGCTTGTAACTGGCAGTGACACATTGTTAGCAGTTGTGCTAATGCTAACTCTCTCTCTCTCTGTACTGACAAGGTTTCAGGTGCATTTAGCCCCGCCCCCCGTCCCCACAAGTTGACAGGATCGATTCTTTAGGTTTGTGACGTATGAAACCCTCAATCTGTGTTTATGAGACTGTGATTGGTTCACTGCAGGTCAAGGTGGAAACACTGTTGATGATTATTTCATCATCATGAGTCTGTGTTATATAAAAACATCATGTGGACGTTAACGAGGTGAAACATGGATTTTCATCAGAGGGTCTTTAAATCAAATTGAAGATATTTTAATTCCTTTAAAGGCCTTTTATTTTAAGGTGTAGACGTTTTGTTGTAAAACTGTGCGTCAGCCTTCCTCTAAGGGATAAAGATAGTGTGAACATCCTTCACCCTGGTGACGGTTTGTTTCTCTGTGACTCAAACATCAGGACAGGTGATTACTTCTTCTTCCTGCTGCTGTACGATAAACTCCAACACGTCCTCAGAGTCCGTCTGAGCCGCTCTCCGCTGCTGTGACTCATGTTGTCGTCATTGTCTCTAAATGCATCCTCCGTGTGTGTGTGTGTGTGTGTGTGTGTGTGTGTTGACCACGAGACAGATTTAAATCAGCCTGACTCACTCGCTCCTCGGCCGGATCCCCGAGGAGCTCTTAACCTTCCCTCCACCTCCTCCTCCTGCCGGAGTGACTGGAGCTGAGCGGTTTGTGTCGGCCGCAGGAGGACAGACTCTCAGAACGCCAGCAAATCTGCATTTTCAAAGATCGCTTCAGGAGGACTCTTTAGAGGACCTCTCTTGTCTCCCGCCCACAAGCAAACACGATTAAAGTTTTTAAAGAAGACCACGCTGTGATGACAAACATCAAATCCTGTTTCCTGAACATCAGAAAAGGTTGCTCCTCCACAAGTTTTGTCTTCATCATTTCCTCCACACCTGACAGGTGTTTCCTCATCCAGTACTTCCTGGCGGTTTGGCGAGTAAAGTCACTCGTCGGTGCATCAGTCGATCTCTTCTGCGACTTTTACTGCTGAACTTCCTGCGGAGCGCGACTCTCTTCAGAGACGAGACTGGAGCAAACGGAGACCTGGAGAAACTTTACCTCTGATCATTGTCTGAATTTACTGCTGGTTGTTGCCGGTTATTGTTTTTTCCCTGAGAGACGGTGAATCTTTAAACAGGAGTTGTTGCTCTGCTTGAAATATCACCACACAACCGAACGATCTTAAAGGAAGAAAAGGAGAATCGACACCAACGAGTCGCAGTTCTGTGTTTAAAATCAAATATATGCTGAAAAAAATCCCAGTTCTCCTGGAAAAACTGGGTCAGAACTCGAAAAACTCAGGTGTTATAGAGTCACAGACGTGTTGACTTCTAAACACGTTTCATGGTGATTAACTCGTCATTAAACACGACCTGGATTAGCAGCGGAGGATGAATGAATGTCTGGATGTGTTTAAGGTCCACATGAGAGTTTCACAAAGCGTCAGATTTCTGGAACAACACAGCTGGTCATTATGCACAAATAAATGTTAGAAGCAACATTAGAGGCCGGAGAGGCGTCGGAGACTTTCTGCAGCTTTAGTCTTTCCTGAAGACGCCCAGTGAGCTGCAGTGTTGAGCAGACTGACGTGGGTCATGTGACTCCCCTCAGAGAGGGAGAGGGAGAGTGTGGGAGGGGAGGAATATTTGAGAGTCCAGCCCAATTCTTGGAGAGTTAGTTAGACAGACAGATTTGAAGTGGGGGGGGGTGTAGCTATTCATGTGGTGGTCCATTCATGTGCATAATGCCGAGCGATGGAGGCCCCTATAGACCTGAGGGGCCGGGGTGCCGGAGCTGTTCAAACCGCTGACCCCTGAAGAAATGTTAACATCATGTTAGCTTTGCTCATTAGCCCCGACTGGCCCCTCACCACAGGGGTGGCCCCCGACCCCACATCCTCCCCCTCCCCCTCGCTTTACTGCTTTACTGCAGAGTTTTCTCCCT
>NW_019523563.1:4901-8802 GCF_002814215.2 Seriola lalandi dorsalis | reverse complement strand
CTCCTCCCGCAGCGATCGACCTGATCAACAACCTGCTGCAGGTGAAGATGAGGAAGAGATACAGCGTCGACAAGACCCTCAGTCACCCCTGGTTACAGGTACGACATCAACAAGATCAAAGATTTATTCTTTGATTTCTACATTTGTTTAAACGTGTAAAATGAATGTAAGAGAGAGAAAAGCACACCTGCCCCCACCTGGACACCCACCACCAACAAATCACACACAATACCTTTAACACTCAGGGACTCAAGGATGAACTGAGTAGATTTTGGTGAGCAAAGGTCAAAGGTCACAGTGACCTCACAAAACACTTTTTAGCACAGAAATTATGACAGTTTCTCACAAATTATTATTTTAAAGGGTAACTGTAGTTTTTTTCTTATCTGTCAGGATGGAGGGTGTTACCTGTCGAAAAACTAAACTTCATAAACACGGACATTGATTCTGGGATCATCATTTTAATGTCCGAGGGTGTGTTTGTTTCCTCCACCAGGACTACCAGATGTGGCTGGACCTGAGGAACCTGGAGTCCCGCATGAACGAGCGCTACATCACCCACGAGAGCGACGACCTGCGCTGGCATCACCACGCCCAGCTCAGCGGCCTCGACTACCCGCCGCACCTCGCCAACGGTCCTCACCCCGCACAGGGGGTGGAGCGTTACCAGGAGCGAGAGGAGGAGCTGGAGACCCTCAGTGAGAGGGTCAGTGAACTCTGATGACGTGGCCTCGTGTGAAGAGACAGAACCAACAAAAGCACAAAATGAAAACAGGTAGTTCTGCTTATTAAAAAAGAAAACAGCTTTTAAAAACACGTCGCGATCGTAATCATTAACGCAAATTCAACCGATCTCTGTGATTCTGTGCCACTTTCCATTTTTGTCCAATCATCGCAACTTTTCTGCAAAAGTTTCCCTCCAGTTGAACCAATCAGAACAGTCCCTGATCCAAATATCTACAGTCACATGATCGTGTTGATGTTTATCTACATCTGAAGATCCGGTCGTCACTAAAGAGTCATGTTGACATTTAAGGTGTGTGTACTGATTTCCAAACGTCAATCACGCATCAAGTAACGCTCAAGAAAACATTCCACCTTAAAAGATGGCGGCAGCTGCTGCAGCCTCTGAGCTGCTCAGTCAATTAATCTGTTAAAGATAAAAAGACAGAAAAGTTTCTCTAAGCTGTAAATTGATAAGTTGATGAGGTGATACCTGTGATGCAGAGGAGCAGGTGCTGGGTCGACCTGGGTTTATTCTCCCTGGTACAAGTCGAATTATTATTATTATAATTATTATTGTTTTTAATGAAAAACTAAAACTGTAACTAAACTAAAATCTGGTTGGCCACAGAAAAGCAACATCAGCGTTTATCTTCAGGCCTGACCGTGAGTTTTTTTGAGTTGTGTTTATTATTCAAAGCTATAAATGTTTTCTGTTCTTTTTTTTTTATATTTTGATTGAAACTTTATTGAGGACGTCTGACGTTCACAGTACAAACAGAGTTCCTGCTGTTTTCCTTTGTGGAGCAGCAGTGAGTCAGGGTTTCATTCCAAAAGGAGATATCCAAAATAATGATGTTCATGAGTCGCCATGGCAACGGACGACTCTGAGGTGTTTTTCTGTTTATGGATATGAAAATCCTCAATCGCTCAAATATCAGTGCCAATAAAAAAAACACACAAAAAACGCCATTATTTTAGTTTGTCAGTATTTTTCTGTATCAACAGTTATCCAACAATTTTTTCATCACCACGGTTTCATTTATTTTGTATTTTGTGATAAACAAAAACACCTGAAAACCACATACGTAAATGTAATATATGTACATATATTACATTTCCATATATGAAATATGTGTACATGTAAAAATTATAGATGAAACCTACAAGGAACTGAAACAATTTTATATATTGACATATTTATATCTAGTCCATACAAATATGTATATGTTTGTATGTATGCTAGACATATGTTACACACATATATATATATATACATATATATATATATACATATATATATATACACTGCCAATAGCTGCTTCTCCATCCACCAGTTTTTAGAACTTTTTCAATTTGAACTTAAAAAGGTGGGAAAAAAGAGAAGAAACAATAAAAGATTTTATCATCGGCTGAGGTGGAGAAGTTATAAATTAAAAACAAACTACGACAAAGTGAAACGGAAAAAGACTGAACAAAAAAAAAGACGTGATGTAAACGACAAAAACCTCAGACTCGACAATTAAGAGGAAACAAGTGTCAGATTTCCATTTTGTTCTCCACATGGTTCTTTGAATCATCTCTTCTTCTTCAGTGGTTTAATGGCAGCGGCTAGAACGATATCGCCACCTGTTATCACCTAATAGTCACAAAGCAGTCGTGGGTACATTCATTATCTTTTACTGAACATTCAGTCAGAAATCTGCTGATATTTGATTTCATTTACAGATATGTATTAATTGGTGAGTGTGTGTAAGACTACACACTGCTGCTGCACAACTGTACAACAAAAAATAACTTCAACCTTCAGAAAAATGAGTTTGGCAGCAACAAATGTTAGATTTTGTCTCATTTTGTTTTCATATATTTCACATTATAGGCTGCCAGAGGGTCTCTATCTCAACAGCAAACACTGGAGATTTGAAGCTTCTGCAATCAATCAATCAATCAATCAATCAAACTTTATTTGTATGGCACTTTTCATACAGGTGAGTGCAGTTCAAAGAGCTTCACAGACTGATGAGCTGAAAAGAAAAATGGATTAATTGAGTCAGAAAGTGACAATGAGACGTGACAATAAAATAGATTTAAAAAGATAACATAAGAACATTTATAATAAAAACAGACAAAATACAATTTAAACTAAATAATTGAATAAGAGAAAGTGACTAATGTCCATAAGCCATATTCAATTAAAAGCCAGGCTGAAGAGGAACGTTGTGAGTTTACGTTTAAAAAGAAAAGAAGAACTGGCCAAGAAAAGGTCCCGAACTTAAATCCTCCAAAAAGAAAACAAATAAAACACAACCACATTTTATTATTTGTGCGGGTTAGAAAATACGATTTATGTGTCAATTGGCGTGTTGAAGTGTGTGTGTGTGTGTGTGTGTGTGTGTGTGTGTGTGTGTGTGTGTGTGTGTGTAGCTTCACTCCTCTGGCATCTGTGCTCTGATCCACCTGCCTGAAGTTTTCACGAGGTGTTCGCTGTCTGCAGGAACTTCAAAGATTGTATTTTTCTCCTGATCATGTTTAAATAAAGAGATTTTAAAACAACTCAAAGGTGTGTTTGCTGTCATTTGACTCACATTCATAGTGATACAATAATAATAAGCTCTCCTGGATGGTGGTGGAGGTTTTTTTTACAGTGTAATTATTATTATAGTGTTTTGATGATCAGATATTGATTAATTGATTTATCAATCCAAAAAATTAATTAATAAAAATTTGAGCAAATTAGAATCCGATGAAATAAATTTAGATGCAACCAATCAGATTCCAAGTTTTCTGTTGAATTGATGTTGTGATATTTGAGGCGTCTGCGCTACGTTACTGACAAGCTAACATCACTGATAAGCTAACGTTTACTCACAGGCTAACGTTACTGACAAGCTAACATCACTGATAAGCTAACGTCACTGATAAGCTAACATCACCGATAAGCTAATGTTCACTGATAAGCTAACGTCACTGATAAGCTAATGTTGCTGCTGTTGGTGATCCTGGTGTGTGTAGTAATTAAGAAGGTAGAATTAGAGCATTGTAATTACACACTGTAAAAACAATTGTAAAAAAACAGTCAAATGACAAAAAACGTAGAAAAGTAAAAATCCTAATAAAGTGTAAAATAAATAAATTTTCAATAACTTTCATTAATATTTCTACAGAGAAAAACTTATTT
>NW_019523563.1:1694-3893 GCF_002814215.2 Seriola lalandi dorsalis | reverse complement strand
GGACCGTTTACGTGCTGACGTCACTGCAGCGTCTCCTCGCCGGTCTCTGGAGTTTCTGTTACCGGTAGAGTTTATTGCTGCTCTATCTGAACACAGTTAATGTTGTTGTTTTCTTCATTACAGTGACTAACTACCTGCTGTACATTTAAACTGAGCAGTTCTGCTCCAGCACCCACAGCTCTCTGCTGCTTATAGCTGCTGTCATATGTAAGTTTGTTTAATAAAAAGAAGTAGTTGAATCAACAGCAACAGAATCTTTAGTAACAAGTATAATCATTATTCATCATGAGTCCTAATCTGTGAGACAGTTAATATTTATTTGCTCCAGTAACAATCTCCCTCTAAATAAGTGATGCTGTTGGAACAGCACACTGATATTAACTATAATGGCTGAGGACGATGAAATATGAACTCTAATGTTTTAAACTATTGACAGTTTGTTACAGCTACAGTGGAGTCCAAAGGTCATGTGATTGTGTGTCTGACGTGGGGCAGAGAGTGTAATACGACAGTGAGGGTGAAGGGAACAAGGAAGAGCACAGCTGATCAGACTGAACAATGTTATGGCCACAAGTGTAACATTAAAAAATACTATATCATCATATAAGACACTGTGTCTATGTTTTGCAGGTGGAGGTGGTGCAGGGCCTCCATCATCGCTGCAAGATGTTGTAGGTGTCCCCAAAGATCCAGACCTTGGCTGGATGGACTAAAACATTATAATAGAGAGAAAGTATATCAATATCATATTGTAGAGTTTAGAGAAAAAGACCAAAGAAACAGCTCTCTGATTAGATGATCACAGATATCTGAAAATACATTATTTTCAGATATTATATTAGAATAGAAACTAATACTCAGTTTGGAGTCATTGTGCAGGTGCACATGTCATGATGGTTCTCAGCTCTCAGTGATGTTCTTTATTATCACAGAGACAGAATCATTCCAGCAGATGTTTTGACTCCTGTCATCAAGAATGAAATGAACTAGAGCTGAAACTATCCGACTAACACTGAACCAAACTTAATATGAACAAACACGACACACACGTCCGCTGCTCTGCTCTTTACCAGCTCGTCCAGACACGACAGTTCACTGTAATAACGGGATCGTTTAGTGACCGTGACTTACCGACATTGACAACCCGCTGTCTCTGTTAACACTAAGGTCGGTGACGTCACCTTCGCTTTGCAGAACTCATTTTAAAACACGTTATAACATGTTTTCCCTCGGTCTATGGTTTTAATACAAGCGGTTCCACCACACAGTTAGCTTACACACAGTAACTTCAGCTAATATTACAAGCTTTCTCCTCATATATGTGATATTTACCAAATGTGGACATGTTTGCAATTAGCTACTAAGATTATTTTAACACTAAGATATAAAGTTTACCTCGAATTATGAATGCTAACTGTGTTAGCAGCGACTTCGTACCGTGTACCAGGAGCCTGCTGCGGTCAGGTAGCAGGTGTAGGCGGCCGTGCAGAGCAAAGACTCTCTACAGTTGTTCTTGTTATTACAGCCTGTTGCTGCACAAAGCTCGGGCATTTTAACACTAACTGATGGATTACTTGTCCCTGTCGGAGCAGAGAGGAGGAGCCTCCAACTCCACAGCTTCTCCTATTGGTGCAGCAATCGTCCTCACCACAGCTGCTGCTGTTTCAGCATCAGAGGAAGAGTTTAAGAGCTCGGCCGCACATCATTAGTGGCGGCTGACATGATCTGCAGCTCGCCTCTGTACCTCCTTTGTGAACATTTGAGATTTGGTTTGAGATGCTGGTAGGGATTGTTGGGGACTGGGCTAGGTTTAAAATTCTGATTGTGCATCTCACCCCTAGAAAAAGACTGTTGGACACATTAGGAACAGGGGTGCTGATTCTTGTGTTTTTGGGTTGGTTAGAATCGCATAGTTAGACTCTTTGTTGGCTCCTGTTCCCCTACTTCAGTTGTCATCTTGCCTTGTTTGTATTTATGTTTACTTATTTACCCTCCTGGTTACGCAATAAATTAAATAAGTAAATTTGATTTACCAATAACACCTGGTTTTATGTTGCTTCCCTTTTCCCCTAGCTGGGTCGTAACATAAAGACAAGACTGCCAACATGCGGTGACTGGTGAGACAGCCCCATGACTTCATATATAGAACCCAGAAACCAACATGGCAGCCTGACACCTGGCTCTGTGAGCAGTCCACAG
>NW_019523563.1:0-758 GCF_002814215.2 Seriola lalandi dorsalis | reverse complement strand
AAATCCTAAAACAGTCTGTTTGTCTGTGTGTTCCAGGTGCTGGCCAGACTCTCCCTTCAGCAAAGGGTCAGTCCTTGGTCCAGGTGGGACAAGGACAGTCCTTAACTTCAATGTCCTGGAGGAGCAGCCTGGGCCCTCCAGCAGGGGTCTGCCTCCTCCTCCTCCTCCTCCTCCTCCTCCTCCTCCAGACGATAAACAGCATGGCCCCTCATCCAGTGCTGTTGGTCCTCCCCTCGCTCCAGCACCATTCCCCTCTTCTGTTCCTCCACCTCCTCTGCCTGGACCACCTGTACCCAGGACCAGAGCCTACAGGAAGAGGAAGGTGACCTGAAGCTGCTGTGGCAGAGCGGGGGTCGCTGCCTGGAGGAAAAACCCTCCGGCTGCCAACGTCATACATCTGCAGCAAGTGTGTCCAACCCAGAAGGATTGACACTGACCTCACTCACATCGCAGGTGAGTCTCACTGTGACTGTTGGTGGAAAGACTGTGGAGGGAAGGGATGAAGAGAAGACAGGACAACGTTTTCTATCTTCATTTCTAACTTTTAATTGCCATTCTTTATAATTCTTATATTTGATGTGTTGCAGTTGGAGTGGTGTTGGTGTCAGCTGATGTCTCATGATGATGTCAGTCCAGTGTTCCCTCTCTTTTAGCTCTGTGTTTGGTCTCCACCAGCTCCTGAGGGAAATCTGTGTCTTTAGCTTCTTAATGCTGCACTATGTTCAGCAGCTGCTGTCGGACCGAGTCTCTGCTGTTTG
>NW_019523562.1:0-654 GCF_002814215.2 Seriola lalandi dorsalis | reverse complement strand
GAGACATCATCATTGTGCTGCCGGCGTGTCAGTGGCTCTGAAAGGCCTGGACAGCCACTGATCAACACTGGCCTCTTAACGGCTGGGAGCAGAGAGGCAGGACACATATGCAAACACACAGAGTCAGTGAACTGTAGCTGTCCTCAACATATCATGCTGTGTCCTCCTCACTGCTGGAACACTGACTCTTTCAACCATCCTCACGGAGATGAATGAAAACCATTAACTTTGTGTAACAATTGCAAAAGAACAAAGTGTTTTCAAATAAAATAATTCTTCATCTTGTAACTTTGAAATTTGCAAAGCAACTAGGTTGTGATTTCTCTTCTTTGTGGGATGACTCTACTTTTTGTTTGCTCTCTTTGTCTTGTGTAGCTCTGATAAATACTTTCTGGTTCAGTAACTTCTGTGTGACCTTTGTTGTGGTAACTGCACTCCACATCTGTTGGTCACTTGTTAGTTGCTGTTCACATGTCAGTTTGCAGCGTGTGTGTAGTGGATGACTGCATTGTGACCATTTTGTGTTGTGGTTGTTGCAGTCCACTTCTGGAGCACTTAGGATAGATAGACTCTTAGGAGAAGCAAGGAAGAAATCCAGGAAGAGGAAGTGTTTTTAAGTGGGGGTGTGGCCTGTGTGAGCCTCTTTGAGACCAT
>NW_019523561.1:0-1537 GCF_002814215.2 Seriola lalandi dorsalis | reverse complement strand
TTATAGTATAGTAAGGCATAAAAAGTCATAAAAACATCATAGTATAGTAAGTTATATAAACATCATAGTACAGTAAGGCATATAAACTAAATAGTATATGAAGGCATAAAAACGTCATAGTATAGTAAGTCATAAAAGGTCATAAAACATAAATTGTATAGTAAGGCATAAAAACGTCATAAAAACTTCATAGTATCGTAAGGAATAAAAAGTCATAAAAATGTCATAGTGTAGAAATCCATAAAAATGTTATAGTAAAGTAAGGCATAAAAAGTCACAAAAACGTCATAGTATAGTAAAGCATAAATAATCATAAAAACGTCATAGTATAGTAAGTCATATAAACATCATAGTACAGTAAGGCATAAAAAGTAATAAAAACGTCATAGTATAGTAAGGTATAAAAAGTCATAAAAACTTCATAGTATAGTAAGGAATAAAAAGTAATAAAAACGTCATAGTAAAGTAAGTCATAAAAACGTCATAGTATAGTAAGTCATAAAAACGTCATAGTATAGTAAGGCATAAAAAGTCATAAAAAACGTCATGTATAGTAAGGTATAAAAACGTCACAATAACGTTATAGTATAGTAAGTCATAAAACGTCATAGTATAGTAAGGTATAAAAACATCATAAAAACGTTATAGTAAAGTAAGGCCTAAAAAGTCATAAAAACTTCATGGTATAGTAAGTCATAAAAACGTCATAGTATAGTAAGTCACAAAAACGTCATAGTATAATAAGGCATAAGAAGTCATAAAAATGTCATAGTATAGTAAGGTACAAAAAGTCATAAAAACGTCATAGTATAGTAAGGCATAAAAACATCATAAAAACGTCATAGTATAGTAAGGTATAAAAAGTCATAAAAAACGTCATAGTATAGTATATGTTATAAGAAGACATAGTAAAGTAAGGCATAAAAAGTCATAAAAACTTCATAGTATAGTAAGTCATAAAAACGTCATAGTATAATAAGTCATAAAAACATCATAGTATAGTAAGTCATAAAAACATCATAGTATAGTAAGGTAGGAAAAGTCATAAAAAGGTCATATTATAGTAAGGTACAAAAAGTCATAAAAACATCATAGTATAGTAAGTCATAAAAACGTCATAGTATAATAAGTCATAAAAACATCATAGTATAGTAAGTCATAAAAACATCATAGTATAGTAAGGTAGGAAAAGTCATAAAAACGTCATAGTATAGTAAGGCATAAAAACGTCATAGTATAGTAAGGCATAAAAATGTCATAAAAACATCATAGTATAGTAAGGTATAAAATGTCATAAAAACGTCATAGTATAGTAAGTCATAAAAACGTCATAGTATAGTAAGGCATAAAAAGGTCATATTATAGTAAGGCAAAAAGTCATAAAAACGTCATAGTATAGTAAGTCATGAAAACGTCATAGTATAGTAAGGTATAAAATGTTATAAAAACGTCATAGTATAGTAAGGCATAAAAATGTCATAAAAACATCATAGTATAGTAAGGCATAAAAAGTCATAAAAACGTCATAGTAAAGTAA
>NW_019523560.1:0-592 GCF_002814215.2 Seriola lalandi dorsalis | reverse complement strand
ATCTCTGTCCAGACAAGTAGGACCTTTAACATCTGTCCAGAGGTTTGGTTTGAATATTTTCAGGTCTGTGAGCTTCCAGCTCAGTGTTCACTCCAACACGTTAACATGAGAGCTGAGAGGAAGCAGGCTACGCTACACAGCTGCTGCACATCTGGTCTGAACAGGACTGACAGCTGCTGAAGTCGCTGAGATTCATCATCTCTGCTCTTCTTCTTCTTCTCTACAGAGGAAGTGATGTATCTACAGAGAGTGAAGAGGAGAGGAGAGCTTCATCCAGCAGTGACTGACAGAGGAATCAGAAGAAGTGGAGATGACTCTCAGTGCTGAAACACACACTTCCTGTTTGTGTTGCTCTCAACAGTCTGAGCTTCACAAAGACTTTCAGTGTAAAATGACTTTAACTCTGAAGATGAGTTTGACTCAGACGGTTGAAGCCTCGTGTTCTTCAGCTGAACTTTAGGAGATATTATTGTAGGAGGAACATGTTGTTGTTGTTATCCTCCATCTCTTCATCAACGCTGTGACCAACAGCTCTGTCAGTGTGTAAATAGACATGTGACGTGTTTTCAGACAGGCTGTCCATTATAATGTA
>NW_019523559.1:5232-14149 GCF_002814215.2 Seriola lalandi dorsalis | reverse complement strand
TGCTCAGTTCTTGTGGAGACATCTCAGTTGTCATCACGTAACCAGGGGTAACGATGTGTTTAAAGTTTAAAACTCTTACATTGTCCCAAACGCAGAGCTGAGAAACTAATGCATGTCCTCTTTATCATCCTCAACCACTGCATTTTCTTTGTACCAAGACTTTACCAGTGCAAGCTGAAAATATTCAATATGTGCAGATTAGTTTCTCAGAATGAAAATCTCCCACAGATAGTTACAGCTGCCGTGTCAGACATGTTAAGTCATCGGATGCTCAGGTTCTTAAGCTTGTTTAACTTAAAGCTGCATCAGTAGATTCTTTTGGCTGCAGCCAGTGCCAACTGACATTTGCCAGACAATCACTGGGCTGGCACATAAAGACACACAAACACTCACACTCCCATTCATTTAGAGTTGCCAGTGAGGCAGGAAAACAGAGCACCCAGACAACAACGTGCACCCAGAGCCTTCTTGCTGTGAGGGGAAGGTGCTGACCGCTGCACCACTGAGCTGCTGGATGTTAACATTGTGGCTGTAAAACCAAAACAACGAGCTGAAGAGTCTGAAGAGTATTTGTCACTCAAAGAGTAGTGGGTTTGTCGATTTACTTTAAAAATACTGATTCATATTAATTACTTGATTGAAGCTCCATATTTTCCTCCTTTTATTTGAAGTGTTGATCCATAAGAAGCTACATTTGTGGTTTTAAGAACCAAAAACCATCTTAGTGTAGTTTTACATCTCTTCTTTCAGCCTTCTCTCTGGAGCTCTAGTAACAACAGGTCAGTGAGCCAATCAGAACAGAGGAGGCTCTGAGCCTCTCTTCTGATCTGGGCGGGGTGTGGCTGAAAGCGGTGACTTCTTTGTTGTGACATCACAAAGTTCCAGATGTCCTGACGGCTGGTTTTAAGGCTCAGGTTCTGAATACAGGCTGTGTGCATTTCTCTGTGGACTGAGGCTTTGATACTTTCACAGTATTAATATAGAAGCTAGACCTGATCTATAATCAAACAACACATGGACAGAGACCTTTAGACTATATGGAGCTTTAAGTATCAAGACATTGATGCACACTTATGTTTTGGGGAGTTTGGCATATTTTGTTTTTAGGTTGAATAAGAATCTTTCTTTTGTCTTTTTATGGGGAATGATCTGTTATCATATAGATAGATAGATAGATGTGTATAAGAGACAGCCTTTAGACTATATGGAGCTTTAAGTATCAAGACATTGATGCACACTTATGTTTTGGGGAGTTTGGCATATTTTGTTTTTAGGTTGAATAAGAATCTTTCTTTTGTCTTTTTATGGGGAATGATCTGTTATCATATAGATAGATAGATAGATGTGTATAAGAGACAGCCTTTAGACTATATGGAGCTTTAAGTATCAAGACATTGATGCACACTTATGTTTTGGGGAGTTTGGCATATTTTGTTTTTAGGTTGAATAAGAATCTTTCTTTTGTCTTTTTATGGGGAATGATCTGTTATCATATAGATAGATAGATAGATGTGTATAAGAGACAGCCTTTAGACTATATGGAGCTTTAAGTATCAAGACATTGATGCACACTTATGTTTTGGGGAGTTTGGCATATTTTGTTTTTAGGTTGAATAAGAATCTTTCTTTTGTCTTTTTATGGGGAATGATCTGTTATCATATAGATAGATAGATAGATGTGTATAAGAGACAGCTTCCCTACTGTGTTAAGGTAGACAACAAGCTACAACCTAGTTTTCGTCAAACGAGCCGTCCTCTGACCTGGAGGAATAACATTGATCTCTATGAGCAGCCAGCTGTGAGTCGAGTCAGGGACCGTCTACAAAGTGCAATACCGAAAACAGATGTATTAGTTAATGAGAGTTGATGAGACTTTCAAGGCTATAGAGTCGTTCTCTATCTTACCCGAAGAACCAAAGCCATCTGTAAACTAAGGGAGGGAGAAATGAGTTAGCTGTGAGGTGCCTGACAGTCAGCCTGGTGAGAACATTTCACACTCACTGTAAAAGGCTCAGGACTGTTAGAAGCTGTTTTTCCATTTCACTGTGCTTTGTTTATGACCATGTGAGAGCTTAGGAGGAACAGCACATGTGCAAGAGTTTCTTTGCGTCTGTTTGTACCTCATTGGGTTTACAAGCTGCCCACAGACATGGAGGGTTTGGAACGGCTCGAGGAGGCTCACTCTAATTACTTTCACTGGTGATTCACATTGAAAACGGACTGCGTGGTAAACAACCGCTGACTAATGGGTGACCAAAGTACGTTAAGGCCGGGCTAAACATGTCTGGATTCCAGGCATGGGTATGTAATGTCTAATCTGTCATGATGACAGATAAAATGCATTTCAGAAGGAAAGTATGTGATGTATCTGCAAACTCCCTCTGTTAAAAGCCAGATGTAGAAGCTCCGCCAGGGAAACCACCCTGACATGGCGTGAAGTGTACTTTCTAAAGAATTTGGTAGCAATCAGGGGCGAGGAGAGCTACTGAGATACAACATGGAGATCACAACACAGTGTAGACAGTGGTAGACAATGTTGTTATTGAGGACAAGCAAAGCAATTTCCAGTACAACCCTTCTCCTCATAGCAGTCGCCTCTCTGAAGGAAAGGATTGAGGGTACAGGCTTCACAGACACTGAACAGTAGGTGAAGGAATTTGGTGATGTGATTAGATATCAAGGTATGACAGAAGAAAGAGAAGCATCATCCTGATATCCTGCCTTTTTATTTGTTCCTCAATATCCTTGCAGTACCGTCACACAGCACGCAAACTCTCCCCATCGCTGGAGTCACCATAAAACCAGAGGGAAGGGAAACAGAGACAGAAAGAAAAGGGGAAATACGATAAAAAAAAAGGGGCTTTGGGTCAGTGGTCCAGCTTCATTCCCCAAAGACTTTCTCAGAGATGCCTCTCACATCATACATACGATGAGTATTAGGGCCACATTGAGGGAGAAAAAAAATCTAAAATTTCGAAAATAAAGTCATAATATTACAGGAATTACAAAAGTAAAATTTCAAGAGAAAAAAAACATCATTTTTAGGAATATTACATGAACCAGTCAAACAGGTGAAAGGACAGTCAGAGGCAGCTGCTGTTTGTCTGGGGTTGCGTCCACGAGAATGTGAGGGACGTATGTATGGACGGACTGACAACCCTAAAACAATATGCCTCCGGCTCTGACTGTTGCCGGTGCGGAGACGTAAAAATGCACAATTATGTACCTGTATTCGAAACATCTACGTATGACATTTTTGTGATATATAAGCTGAAGTTGAAAAGGATAAGTAATGTGCAGCCATAGATACAAGATGCATTTGACTTTAACGGATGCAACATGTTCAGTATATCAGTGTTATTGCTGTATTAACTCTTGACATCTCCCCGCTCCGTCAGTCCTCTGACAGGGTGTGACCAGGAGCAGTAGCTCTGGACTGACCTGTGCCATGAAGACCCAGAAGGCCCGAGATGTTAAACCAGCGTCACCTTCCTGCCGACGGAAGTCTCGCTTCACCTTACGAGGCAGGAAGAAGAAGGACGGGGTGATCCGAGGCAAGCTTCGCATCCGCTCGCTGCCTGGAGCCTTCCTGGTGCTGGGGGTGATTGTAGTGGTGGTGGGCACCGCTCTGGCCGTGGCGGGTTACTGGCCGTACCGGATATCCAGGCCGTCCATCCTGGGAGCTGCAGAGAGAGAAAGTATCTCTGAGTCACAGAGTTCTGGTTGGAGTCTGGGAGCTAAGGACCTCTTTTCCACAGCCAGCCTCATCCACAGTGAACGAATGAAGCTGCTGGGGCCTGTCATCATGGGGGTGGGACTCTTCATCCTCATATGTGCCAACACAGTCCTGTATGAGAACAGGGACAGAGAGACTCAGATGCTGCTGGCTCAGATGCGCAGCGTTATCTGCTCCGTGTCTGCGGCCGTGCCCTCGGCGGACCTTAAGGAAATAGCGGCAGCCAACTCGATGGCCAAACACTACCAGTGGGTGAGCAGTTTACCAGCTGCCCATCTCAACATCCTCTGTCTGCAGCAGCTGGCCAGCTCTGAGCCGCTCCTCCAGACCAGACATCCCGGAGACCACGAGGACAGTGTGGAGGGCATCTACCAACAGGCCGTGCTCCAGACAGAAGCCATCCACCACCAGGAATCAGAGCCGCCGCCGCCCTCCCTCCACTCCTCCCACTCCGACTCATGCAATTCCAGTCAGACAGACTTTAACACACAGTCCGGGGCTGAGCACAGGGGCGGCGTCAGCTTCGATCTGCACGCCACCCAGCTCGTCAAGCTCAACAACTGCCTGGTGTCTGCCAGCTCCATGTCCACCCTGGGGGTGGACGAGGTGGATATCCCGGCCGCTCAGCCGAGGCGCTGCTACAGCATGAGCTACAGGACTAAGCCTTATGTAGCCGGAACTGGTGCGCGCCCGGAGGAAGGCCTCCACACGCCCGCAGAGGAGGGTCAGAGAAATCGGGAGAGGAGAGAGGCGGGCTCACAGGTTTGTGTCAACATCCGGGGGCAGGCGGCGGATGCTGCGGAGGAGCAGACTCACCGGAGCTGGCCTCGGCTGGACTTGGGCGGTGGCAGACGCTACCTGAAACTAGAGAACAAAGAGGACTCTGTGGACAAACTGCTGGACCAGTTAGAGCAGCAGTGCTCCCAGTGGGATAAGAGCTTTGGCTCTGGGCCTTTCCAGTGATGGTGGGTTTAGTTTCACAGAAATTATATTTTCCCCTGGATTTAAAAACTGCACTATATTTTTGTTTTAAATTGTGTGTGAGGCCGACAGAAACTGAGCCCTACGTCGTTTGGAGTATAGTTTTTCTCACAAGGATCTTCCAATACTTCAGCCTGTTCTCTGTCTTCAGTGGAATACTGATGCACGGAGCTTACAGTCTTTGCTTGGCTGGATGCAGAAGATGTTCGTATCGTCGAAGTGGAGGAACAATATGCCGATCCCACACTGTCAGAGACGGGAAAAGCAGTTTGACAGGCTGTTCACTTCGGTTTGGGTTGGCAGCAATGCGAGAAATGAACTTGTTTCTCAGTGCCAAAATGCATTTGCCTGTTTCCAGCGGCGAGCACAACCCAGAGAAGAAGAGACAGAGGGGAGGAGGGAGGATTGTTTTCACTGTGCAATCACTTTTGAACCAAACTACCTGGAGCCCTGAGCCCATGAAGTGCTGACAGCTCTACAAAAATGGGACTTTTTCCTCAGCTGATGTCCCATATTCCAAATGCAATGCATGACAGTGATGTACAGTATGTTACATCTTAATACTTATGCAGAGTTATGTCATTGTTGGTTTTATGTGTATAAGACGTAATGATAGTTAAAGGGTTATTCTGGTTTATTACAATCTGGGTCCTATTTTCTCACATATGGCCGTTACTCCTGCAGCATCCATGGGGACAACGTCGCACTCACTAACTCCACTGCTGAGGCCTGGGAACATGACGAGGGGCCAGATGCATAAATGATGCGTACACACAAAAACCATTCGTACGCAACTCCCCGCACGTAAATTGGTCTTTGTAAACACAGACTGTGTCACCTCACTCATTCCTTTGACCAGTGAAAATACAAAATTAGCCGAGACACGTAATTTAACATAAAATAAAATAAACAACTTCACAGAGCTTCATTCATTATCATCATTATAAGTTTTACTGTTCACACAGCAATAACAATTTTACAATCATAAACAGAAATAATGTGTTTTTTTCAGCATCGTTTCATATCCTGATTATTTATTGTGAGTCATTCTATAATTGTCTGATACTATTTGAATATTTACTGATCACAGTGTTGGAGCCTGGAGCCTCATTAAGTAAATTGATACCTCCTATCTGTAAGGCCAGGAACACACTGACACCTCGCAGCTGGCGTCTCACCTATTCAATCAATTAATCAATATGAATCAGTATTTTTATATGTTAACATCCAGCAGCTCAGTGGTGCAGCGGTCAGCACCTTCCCCTCGCAGCAAGAAGGCTCTGGGTGCATGTTGTTGTCTGGGTGCTCTGTTTTCCTGCCTCACTGGCAACTCTAAATGAATGGGAGTGTGAGTGTTTGTGTGTCTTTATGTGCCAGCCCAGTGATTGTCTGGCAAATGTCAGTTGGCACTGGCTGCAGCCAAAAGAATCTACTGATGCAGCTTTAAGTTGAACAAGCTTAAGAACCCGAGCATCCGATGACTGTACTTAAGGCCAGGAACACAGTGGTGTGTGGTGTGTGTGTGTGTGTGTGTGTGTGTGTGTGTGTGTGTGTGTGTGTGTGGCGGCTGCAGCACGTCTCGGCTTCCATTTCGGTGCAGGTTACAGTGACACACTGCCTGTGTGATCTAGAGATTCAGCATCTCACCTGTTTTTCAGTCTCCCAGCAGAAAGAAAAAAGAAAATACCTGTGTGTGATGTCATAGTGACATCACAGCAGCAACATCACATAAAACTGACTCCTTCCACCATAGTTTCTATGTCTAGGCTGAATCTGAATGTGACACGGACATGAAAAAATATAATTATATTTTTAACCATTTCAGCAGCTGCATGTGGAGACTGAGACATTTTAGTTTTCTGTCAAAAATAAATTAGAAATGAACTTATAATGAAAAAAAATCCAACGCTCCAGTAACCTGTAAACTCTCTGTAGAAAGCCAGAGCTGCAGCAGCAGAGACGCAGCACTTCTTTCTCGCCTTTCTTCTCTGTGTCTGATCACTTGTGGCACAGACAGTGTTTTTATATGCGAACTGACTGATTAAAGGAGGGTCTTCATCCATTTATTGCCCAATTTCTCAATGAGTGAGATTTATAAAGTGGAGCCACGAGAACACATGGCTAACTCTGATGAGAAGAATGTGTATGTATATTTCTGGTTTTGTGCTTACACATAGTTTTAATCATGAATCTACACAGAGTTTTATGCATCTGGCCCCTGATTTTTGGAGTGGACTCTGGGTAATAATTATACGGTTTGCCTTATGGACAGCTTATCATGGTCATGGGTCCTGGGCATTATTTTCACAAAGGGCCCTTATCCAAACACACACACACACACACACACTCACACACGTACCATGAGCACCCCAACACAGCACATAGCCAGTCACCTTCACACACACAGTCATGCAGTTATGTTTATTACATTAACCACGTTTTAGCTCTGTGCGCTGCTCTGCCTACACCAGCATATTTTACTCATCTTTAAGGGTCAAAACAGAAACCAGATGTGAGTAAATAAACCATCCTACTACTGAAGGAACAGAGAAATGAGAATCATATGCAGCTCAGAGCCGCAGCTGGGATCAAACAGCTAAACACGGCACAGCATGCCAGATGCAAATCTTCTCCCAAAACCACCACTCTGCCCTCCTGGACAATATCTGAGTCAGCAACCATAAACCATAGCATGTTCAGGTCTGTGTCATCCATGTAATGAACTTAGTTCAGTGCTTAATGTTCCTCTTAGACATGTTTTAAACTCTGTTAAAGTATTTTGTTTAGCTTGATTTTCTCACATAAAAAGTGAAAAACAAGCTCATCTCCTCCTATTTCCTGATTGAGAAACCTGGATCAGGCCTTGAGCCCCGCCCACCACCTGCTGGCTCCAGGTGGACAGGTGAAACATCAGAGAGACTCAGCCACATGTTTGAGCCTCAGTCAGACCCAGACTCAGAGGAGGAGTCTGAGACCAGAACCAGAGACTAGCAGACGGATCAGAGCGGTTAGCGCAGTTAGCATCTTGTATTTGTTTATGTAGTTTGTTAGCTTGTAACTGGCAGTGGCTGACACAGTTTTAGTGGCTGTTGCTAATGCATCAGGTTTCAGGTTTATTTAGCCCCGCCCCCCCACTCCCACAACTTGACAGGATTGGTTCCTTAGGTTTGTGACGTATGAAACCCTGGCTGTCTGAATCTGTGTTTATGAGACTGTCATTGGCTCACTGCAGTTTATCCATGGATGCTTCCACATAGGTTCGGTGGTAACACTGTACTTCAAGTCCCCCTGTTCAGTATATTGACATTTTATAAATGGTTTACAACACACTGCAATGTAGTGAGCGGATATAAAGTGTCAACAACTACAACTCCTTGTGTGTATGATAAAATTTGTCTTCATAGAAGTTACAATTGCTGACAAATACTGTATACAAGTAGTAGAAGCACTTAAAATGTCATTATTGCTGTCTATACCTACATTATTATAAACTATTTATTAAATGTTTATATATGGCTTTTAAATGCTTAACAGGGGAACTTCAAGTTACAATATGTAACTTTTCCACATGAAAATGTATTTTTTGTTGAGTTATGTTCTTAAATTTTCCCAAATGTTTCCATTAATTCTCAAACCAGAGAAATCTGTGATTTTAATCGTGGTAACGTTTCATTGGTGACATGACATCATATCCTCTGTGATCATGTGTCAGTGTGTTTGTCTGACAGAAGCTCAACATTGACTTTTATCTAGTTTTAAAGCCACATACACTTTTTACACCTTGGTGGTTTTCAGCTCTATATTTGAACCAGATGAAGGATCTGAAGTTATCAGAGAAACAAGCTGACATAAGTTGCATACTGTGTGTTTAAAGTGTTACCACCAAACAGTGTCACTAAACTGACCCTCTGCTCATGTTTCATGACTCTGTATAGAGACGTCATTGTTCCCAGACCTCAGCTACTAGTGAACTTGGTGTTATTGTCACCAATTAGAAAGACAAAAATAAGAAAAGCTGCATTATCTTTAATAACGAATGAGAATTTCTCTTTGTCGTCCTGCTCCTGGTCGTCTCAGATATCAGCTCGTAATGAAAGCCGGGGCACAGCCTCCTGCCCGTCCCCTGTTGATCTTCTCCTTTCAGAATGCACCCACTATTTATGAGGAGGCCCTGCCCACTCACATCCACATCCACCCCCG
>NW_019523559.1:1527-5043 GCF_002814215.2 Seriola lalandi dorsalis | reverse complement strand
ACCTCCTTCCCTCCCTTTACACCCAGTGCAGAGGTGACCCCTCCTCGTTTGAATCGACAGTCTCTCTGGTTTTCTTTCTGTCTGTGCTGCCTGTTCTGTATGCCATGTGACCCTTTGTGTTCTGTATGTATACCAAGCAATATGAGCGGTCCGACAGAACAATCGGCGGCTGTGTCGACCACATGATTAAACAACATTGCCATGCCTTTGTTGCAAATATAAAGCAAAACAAAAGCAGCTCCTGTTTGCTGTCATCTCTCTTATTCACACTGTCAAGGTAACGGCAGCTGGTTGTATATGTATGCAGCAAATCATCTCGCCGCGTTCGCTCCTGCGACCCCATCCCTCACCCCGAAGGAGACTTTGCATTCCATCCATATTCCTTAGGCTGAAAACATCCATCTGGGACCAGCGAGCGCTGCGTTCACTTTATCACCTGATGAATGAAAATGGATTTTTTCCCCTCTCCCGCTCTACAGCACCAGCCTGATATTTCGAAGCAGTCCTGAGCAGGGGTGGGGAGGGGTGGCGGTGGGGAATTCCCCAGTTGCAATTATTCTCAGCAGAGCCTCCTGCAGGTTCCAAATTTTTCCCTTCTTATTAGATTTTATGGTTCCTTCCGGGCAGGTATGCAGTCCCCCGCCATCTCTTTTTATTTAATTGGTCATTTACAAGATGGCTTCTGGGTTCGTACCAGCTCGTAAAGCGAGCAGGCAGGACCTCCTGCCCTCTGTGGCAAAAGCACAGGAAGGTAGAGGATTGCGAGGCTGCAGGAGGGCAAGAGGGTGCAGATGTGAAAACTCTGGGCTCATAATTTTCAGACATCTGCTCAGCTGATCTGTCGAGCTTTCACCACACTGCCAACCACAACAGAGCAGAACCAGGAAAGAGAGGTTGCTGTAATGAATGACTCTATTGATTCAAGATGCAGCCAGGGGACCATTTGCACTAGCATGTGAATGTTGCTCTCCATCAGTTAATATACCCAACTCATTAGTATTTGGCAAGCAGGGATTAATGAAGCAGTGGCATCTCCAAAATGAAGCAAGAGCAGGATAATTATTTCCACATTGTCTGAAGCTTGTATTTTCACCCTGTTTATCAGTGTTTCAACTCATTTCCTACCGAGGCTGTACACGTTGCTGCTGACGCCGTTCTAAAGCACACGTGGGAGTTTCACAGTGTGGATTTCATAATGTGTTCTTCCAGTCTCCCCTGAGGCATTTGTTCTTGATTCATTTCACTTCAGTGTGGAAATCAAAGTTGGTAATATGCAGTCTCTGCTCTCAACTCAAATGTACAGTTGCACCACCATGAGAGCGTATGAAGCAGATACACTGTTCACCACAAGATACTTCGAACACAACATCACAGAGCCGCTGTCACTAAACTCACTTGCTGTTGTAACTCAAGAAGAGATCAAGCTTCTGCACACTGACATTCACACCTCATTGAAACCAGTGGCTGAAGATCATGTGTCTGTATCAATGATTGGCTGACATGACACTATGGTTACAGACCAAGCTCAACCATGGGAGAAACCAACACCTGCAGTTCCTCTAATGACCACTAGAGTCTGGCTCCAACAGTGAGTCAGTCCCCATAGACTCCCATGTTAAAATGTCCAACTTTACAGCAGAAATAAACATGTTTACAGCCTGGTACAAAAACAGTTTGGGTCTCTAGAGCTCATTTCCTCCATCATGACACCTGTTTATATAACTCACTTGTGTACATTTTATTAAGGTTAAAGTTATGTATAATTGAGGGCGTGGCCTCTTTGAGTGACAGGTGGGTGAGCATATGCTTGCCACAAGCCGGCATGCACCGAAGTCTCGACTCCACATGCCCCTCCTCTTTGACCATTTTTGGATTAGCTGGGAGTTAGGGGCGGAGTCAGACACTGCCAATATGGTGACAGTGGAGCAGCTCACTCTGAGCTCCAGAAACCTGTGGGTGACGTCACAGAGGCTACATCCGTCTTTATTTACAGTCTGTGGGCTAAACCTGCTGCTGAGCTTTTCTTGTTAATGAACCACTTGCTTATAACCATTAGAGAAAGATGAGTCCTTATTCTTAAACCATGCACAAACTAGCTAGAAATGTAGCATCATGCAAATAAATAAATAAGAAAAATAAAAAATACACAAACACAAATACCGCAACAATCACTTACATAGACTGTATGGTACATAGACTGTACATAAAGGTGTGGAAATGACAACAAACCTAACTTTATTACGTTTTTACAAAATTATTGGTAAAAAATTCTCCTTCCTATTTGGTGGCCCTCTTGCAACGCCTATATCCACAATCAGACAGATAAAACAATGCAAGGAGCTGCGTTAGTTGGGGTGTGTTGTGCTATGATGTGTCAGGAAACTTGATTTATACTCTCTCCGTGCTGCATGTCAGATGGTCAGATAGTGTTGGAAACCCCCCTCTCCCCACAGCGCTCTGATCTCTGTGACTTTTTCCAAAACCGACGAGCTGACATTCAAACCCACTTCACAGTGTGATCGACCAGCTGTGTGGACCTGAGGAACGAGCCAGGCATTGTACTACTCTCTTACTATTTTTCTATTCCTGATATGATTATTTTTGCAACTTTTCATGTGAACAGATGAGTGCAACATTTTTCCAAGAGAGGCTGTTTGAAATGCTGTGCCATTATCTCCATATTTAAATGATATAGCATCGCTCTTCTCTCATTTGTAGCACAACTTTTTGTGGCACTTTTTGCTGTGAAAACTTGCAGTTGTTTCGGCTTGTGATCTATCAAACAAATGAAGACAGGTCAACACAATGCAAAAGCCACAACACAAATGCAAATTAAGCCACAGTGGAAGTAAGCAGCGGCCCGTCTATACTGTTGGTCCAGGTAGCCGGGAGACTTTTTTGACTGGGAACGTTTTTGAAGAAGTTTGAGAAGTAAGTGAAACGTTGTTGCTAGCTGTGATTAATGTCACTATGTGATTGTCACAAATGAGCAATGTTGTTCACTGTGTTTATATTTTCATATTCATGTGCTCTGCCATCCAACGTCAGGTTATTGTGAAGCTAGCCATGCAGTAACATTAGCATTACGTCACTTAGGTAACGTTAGTCAATCAGATGAATGTAAAGCTGTACCCGTGTAGGGAGACATATCAGTGATATTAGACTTTACAGTGAAACATAACAGTGAGACATTACAGTGAAAGTAGATAAATTGTAGAGATCGTTCCTTGAAAATGTATTTTCAAAATGTTCAAGCAATTAAACCTTGTGTAAAAGGAACATTACATTTAGTCTGCCATATATGGAACAACAGTTTTCAAAGTAAACTGATTAATTTCCTTGATAAAATAATACAACCAAAGCCTCAGTTACCTCAATTGGATATAAAATTACAATTGTAGGTAATGTTAGATGGCACAGTACATAAATATGAAAATATAAATACCTTGAATAACATTGCTTATTTGTGTCATGCAATTGTGTTGTGGCTTTTTTATTTGTATTGCGGCTTTTGTA